>NW_015151368.1:127459-128426 GCF_000732505.1 Cyprinodon variegatus
CAAGCGCTCTGACCTGGGAACAAGTCCGCTAAGGGGCTCTGGCTCGGGACCTGGCCCACTAAGGGGCTTTGGCTCATTAAATGGCTCGATAAGGGGCTCTGGCTCGGGAAAGGCTGGCTGGCAGGGAGCTGATGGAGGTGGAAAGAAAAGAAAAAAAAATCATCATTCTCCCAATAAAAAACTCAAAAATATCAAATTCTTTAAGTTGTGGGGGATCTGAACTTAAGACTGTCTGGGGTCAATTGAATATTTAATAGTCCTGAGAGGTGGGGACAGCTGGGAGTCATGAAGGTAGCAACTGAGACCACGGAGGAACCTGAGGGGGAGTGGCGGCATCAGACTGACCCGCTGGGGAGTCAAGTGGCGGCATGAGACCGACCCGCTGGAGAGTGATTGGTGGCGTCAGACTGACATGTCAGAGAGGAAGTAGCGGCATCAGGCTAATACGCTGAAGAAGCCATAGTATTTTACCACCTGTGACGGTGTCTGCGCTTAGAAGCAGAAGGCAGTGAGGGAGATTTATTTAAAAGCTGAGAGAAGGCATCCTGTATGTTCCACTTGGTTAAACCAAAGTTCGCTGTCTTAAGAAAGAAGGTTTGGAGTTCTGGATAAATCTCTAGTAACTTCATTACTTCTTCGGCAGTACTCATTTGCTTCCAAGGTTGACTGACTTCTGGTAGGTATTCGAGTGTGAATCTTGAGAGTCTTAGAAATTCACTTGCCTTTTTGCTTGGTGGCTCTGCTGGGTCCATGTTGGCTGGTTTCTTCTGTCACGGTTTGTGTGGAGGTTTTGTGAACCCAAAAGCAGAGATAAGGAGGCAGAGATAAGTTTTACTGACTGAATAAAAGTCCAAGGCAACAGGGGCAAAAATACAAAATACTAAAAACCAAAAATCCACTTAATGCCAGGGTGAACGCATGGGGAGCACAGAGATGACCAAGCAACAAAAGAACAAGAAACCAGCAA
>NW_015151368.1:128649-131400 GCF_000732505.1 Cyprinodon variegatus
ACAGATATCATATTTTGTCACTGCAAAGGCTTTGCCCAAAGAAAAAAACAACCTGCTAGGGCCCCGTTGTACTCTATTTGCACATGTAACATGTTGAAAATGCACATGAAGAAGAGTTAATGAGTGTCTGTATGAAATAAAGCTGCTTGTAGGAGTATTTATTGCTTATGTAGAGTTTTGGCAGAATACTGACGCCATATTTAAGGCTACCTGAAGTTGTCAGACTGGTCCGATTTATTTCTTAATTTACAGGTCCAGTTGTAATTAGGCCTGGTTGTAGCTTAAAGATTTTAACTAATCCTCCCAAAAGAATTAGGCAAATTACCTGTTCCTCATGGGATATGGATATATTAGCTATTGAAACAGTGTTGGATTTCCAAAATGGTGATGACTTGAAGAATACCTTTGAGCTGTTTTAATAATAGAACCAAAGACGTTTAATGGTGAAATTACAAACATTTGCTTTTGTGAATGTAAAATTGATGTGTTATTGGGAACACTCCTGCACCTTTTTCTTTCCTGTAGCATCACAAACCCAATATAAATACCCCTACTTTTGAAAAATGTATGAGTAGAGCAAATCCATGCTTCCACAACCTTCACCTGCTTTTCATGTCACCCCTAAGAAAATGTTTTAGCTAAAACACTCCTTCATCTACCTAGGTGGTAACCCAGAAAGTGCCTTTTGTTTCTTTTAGTTTGTGCTTCTCTTGAAGAAGGTCTTTATGTAGGCTGAGTCTTTCTCGTAAGCTCTGTCCCTTAGTGTATGTTGATGAGTGTGCCTATGCCTGTGTTTGCATGCCGATGACTCTTCACCCTTTCATCTCATCAAGGGTTCATCACTCCATCCCTCATCAATCACACCATCCCGCAGATCACTCATCAGCCGAGGGCCTGGTTTTTAAAATGATAAGATCTTTCTCTGACCGAGCATGCACAAAAAGTAAAGGCACGCGCAAACACACACACGCACGCACACACACACACACACACATCTGATGCGATCATGTGATCATAGCACTCTATGAACAAACTCTTGCAAAGATATTTGTGTGCCTTTCATTTAGCCCCTTCAAATCATTATTTTCCTTCATGATCACACACAAGATCCAGCTCTGTGTTGGTCTGCAGCACACATGTACACATATAGTTTCCATGGTGACCAATAGGCAGCCATGCATAATGAGTGAATAGTCTCTTGGGACATCTCCTTTGTACATCTTTCCATCTCTCTCCTTTAGTGATGACAAGTTGTCTCCTCTCTGTCTCTCTTGTTTTTCCTCCAGGCCTCTGTTCATTATACATAATAAATGCATTTCAATTCACAAGCTTCACTTCATATAGCCCATCCAGAGAGTTGCAGCAGGCAACCTTTGTCTGAAAATCTTTCCCCTAGATTAGTCCACTGTATTACTCAAAACTCTGTTTCAACAAATGCAACAAAGACATTAATCCCAGCTGAGCAAGCTTGTCCCAGAACCTCAATGGTGTTGCAATAAGTGCAGCTGAAGAGAGTTTGAGTGACAGGGCCTCATTATGTGTAAATGTGGCATGGATGGGAGGCTGGGTTAGGGGTGTCTGGAGGGAGGGAAATGTTGTTTTGTCACAGATTGAGATAGCTTGAGATAAATGCTAAATATTACTTGCATCAAAAGTCACTGAGAGTGGTTGTCCTCCTAGTAACAACATAAAATGTTAATATAGGACACCCTCACCTGGTGTTTTTACAGGCTTTTACAAATGTGAAAAGAGCCAGATAACACATACACTGCATTTTCGTATTTTAAAGTGTAAAACAGGATGAGAACAAACAGAGTTTGATACAGAACTACCTCAGTTTAAGCATTTCAAGATGTATATGAGTATAATTGGTTTCCTAGACTGGGATCTGTCCAGGGTATATGGATTGTACACGTGGTGTCCATTGACATGCAGATATGGGCCCCAAATCGACTGAAATCACTGAATGAAACTAGTGCTTAGAGATAGAAAAACCGTGCATTTTTTCCACTATCGATCCTGTTTTAGATAATTATGATATTGTGATATTATGCACTGCCAGGCCAAAAAAAAAGTTGCCACCTGGATTCAACTAAGCAAATAGGTACGAGCCTCCTATTGGATAATTACTGCATGTTCGATTATCTTTCAGCTGGCAACAAGTTATTTAACTCCAACTGGTGCAATGACTTGCTTCTCATTTCCTAAACAACCATATCGAAAGACACATCCCGTGGTCGTGGAAAAGATGTTAGTCTGTTTGACAGGGTTCAAATCATTGGCATGCATCAAGCAGAGAAAACATCTAAAGAAATTGCAGAAACTACTAAAATTGGGTTAAGAAACTGTCCAACGCATTATTAAAAACTGGAAGGATAGTGGGGACCCATCATCTTCAAGGAAGAAATGTAGCCGGAAAAAAATCCTGAATGATGGTGATCGGAGATCACTTAAAACATGTGGTGAGATCAAATCGTAGAAAAACAACAGTAGAACTCCGGGCTATGTTTAATACTGAAAGTAAGAGCATTTCCACACGCACAATGTGAAGGGAACTCAAGGGATTGGGACTGAACAGCTGTGTAGCCGTAAGAAAACCACTAATCAGTGAGGCTAACGGGAAAAAAAAGGCTTCAGTTTGCTAGGGAGCATAAAGATTGGACTGTGGAGCAATGGAAGAAGGTCATGTGGTCTGATGAGTCCAGATTGACCCTGTTCCAGAGTGATGGGCGAATCAAGCTAAGAAGAGAA
>NW_015151368.1:133064-154464 GCF_000732505.1 Cyprinodon variegatus
ATGACATGTGTTGTGAATTTGGCGCTATATAAATAAACTGAATTGAATTGAATTAATTGTTGGTAATGATATTCCTGTTCTTTCTGCCTTGTGCAGATAGTCTCAGATTTCTCAACATTAAAGACTTGGGTTGTGTGATTGTAAAGGGGTTCCTGACAGCATGAACCAGTGGGGGCAATCCAGAGATTCGTTGAGGGAGTCTTGAGGTGAAATCTCAAGAAAACCCTTAGAGCAAGGGGGCAGAACATAGGAATCCAGGAAGAAAGCATTAACTGGTAAACTGGTTTTCACTTTTGGAGCAAAACAATCTGGCAATGGCATCAGGGAAGTTACTTGCCAGTAGAGCTGCACTGATCCAATCTGATGCCAATATCTTAGCTGGGTGTGTTGGCCCATATTGGATAGTGATGCAATTCAACTGTTGAATGGATGACTCATATATCTTTTCTATATGAGTAAAGGCTTTACCCTTGACATAAATATTGTTAAGGATAACAAATGAAAACATATAGAATTATAATTTATATTATTTGTTAACAAATCAGCAGTAAAAACAAAGAAATAACAAATTCCCTGTAAAGTTCACTGGATTGGATCTCCAATATCCAAACATCGATATCTGATCCAGTAATCAAAGCTACGTATCTCTACTTACAAGTAACAAGTATGTATGAGTAGACTATATAGCAAAAGAAGAAAACCAAGAGGAGTTAAATTAGATGTTTGAAAAGGGGGAGGATTTGTAAGGTCACCAGTGTGGGGGTTATAACAAGCTAACCATCCCGCAGAGGAACATGGTGAAAATCAGTTAACTTAAGGGTGGCGCTACATGCAATGAGGAGAAATGTTAAGAAAATGTTCCTCTTGCTTATGAAATGCCCTGCCACCCACTGACTGTTCACCCACACACAGAGGTCCTCTAATAAATAAAACTACGACTCTGCACTTCCCTTTTATTGTACATGTACTTGCATGCATCTTTGCACTTCTGTTAGTGTGTGTGCATATGTGTGTATGACCTCTGCTGTCCTTTGGCACGAGGAACATTTTGAGCTGCTGTTTTTACAAGCCAGGCATTAAGCTGTCTATCAACTGCCAGAAAAATACCTTGGATCCCTTTTCCTCCATCACACTCACACACACTCACATCGATTCCCCAGAAACCCCAGTTGCAGTTGCCGTATCTGCTCCTTAGCCAGGCTCTTAAACATACTGAAACCAACCTCTCTGCTCTTTATGACCTCTTTTACACATGAGCCTTCTCTCTTTACATCTCTTCTCCATTCATCTATCATCCCTGCCACCCATCATTTATCTCTCTCGATATTTGCTCCCTAAATATCCTCTCTGCTTGGATACAGGACATGTTATAAGGTGAGCAACTGCTGACTAGATGGGTTGTGATCCACCCAGCCTCATCTGGTGGTACCACCACAGATCAGCTAATTTTGAGATATGCTTGTAAATGTAAAATACAGCTTGTCATGGTGCATGGCTCTCTGTTACATCTGCTTCTTAAAGTTCAAGCAAACAAGGCCAGTGTTGCCTTTGAATGTGGATCTCGTTTTCAAAAAAGGAGTACTAGAATGTACACTTGTATGTTTTTGATTTACTGCCCCTAAAAATCAGTTTCATGGAAAACTAGGCTAGTTTGACTTCAACAAAGTTTTTGCCATTATAAAGCTGTGAGTAAATTTCTAGTGTCACCAATAATGAAACAAAAAATATTATAAATACAGTCTCTAATAAGGCATAAGATTAATACTAAGTGTATAAATGTGCACATTTCCCATGATAAAACAAGTAAATTGTTCCCGCTCTCTCTTATGATTAGATTAGATGCAGAGAATAATTTACAGGAGAAAGTTCAAGAAATGAAAAATAAAAATTGACATTTTGTGATCAGCCTGGAAAGACATAACAGATCTTACAACGTATATACGTATATATATATATATATATATATATATATATATATATATATATATACATACATACATATATGCTATATGTGTAAGCTTATTAATAGGCTGTTTCAATCTTATAGGCAGTGTCAGGTATTACTTTGACTTTTTTAGAGACTCCGTAAAGTTTGTATTTGGTATTTGGCTCTTCGATGCCAAAAAAAGTTATGTTTGGATAGAAGGGTGCAGCTGGAACTGAGGTTTGAGACTAATTGAAGAAGAAATAAGTGTTTGTATCTTCATGTTCCGCTTTAGAGGTTAGTCAATCTTACAAATGACAGTAGTGATAAGTGAAAAGTATTTTGTAGTGTTTAATGAAAGATGCTGATGCTTTTTGGATAGAATCCAACTGGAAAATCTGGAGAGGCATGTTCTGCCTGTGTTTGGATTTAAATGAATCAGAAGATAAACAGCAATTGTTCAACCTAGAAAAAGTAAAAAAAAAACGTTGCAAAAAGGCTTACACGCCTGCATGTGATGTACGCATGCAGGGATGTGAGTGGGAGGTATCAGGAGATCCTTGCGTAGAATTGCCACAGATATCACAATTAAACTCCTATACCAGCTCTCATATATACTATCTTTATTAAGTCTCCTTACATACCATAAAATAACACAAAGTGCTGGCCATATACAAATAAAAAACGAAAATGTTAAAGTGAACAGACAGGTTAAACTACCACAAGTTGAAATAAGCAAGTTAAGAAGGAGTTAACCTCTCAGGCTCCTGAAAATAAATATGTTTTAAAAAGTTTTACTTAAGAGGTTTGAGGTTAATAAAGATGGAATGTAATAAGATAGAACAAAAGGAAAATGTTAACAAGCAAAGTTAGGAAAATAGATCATTAGGTAGAAAAAAGACAAATTATGCTAAATGAAAGGTTCATGAAGGGGTTTAGTAATAAAGAACAAAAAAATTATTTTATTACAGTAGAACTTTTTATTTTCATAACTGGCCATATTGCCCTCAGCTCCAGCACCTCATCGTGTGTGAGACTGCTGACTAAAATGCTGGTAGGGACTGTCTATATTATTTCTCTTAGAAAATGTAGTCTCTGCTGGTTGCCAATCTCTTTGGTGTATTTCACCTGAAGAAGATCCTAAAGATCTATCCTCTATGTAGTCTCACGCTGTCTGTACTGTGCAGTTCCTGATGCTAAGCTGTTTAGCTTCAGATAGTGATCACTGAAGATGAGCACTAGATAGATTTTTGTTTTCTGCACTAGCTCTTCGTCTGTTTTATTTCCTCTCTGTACGATGATTTATCATCTACATAAATGAGTCCCATTGTTGTGGTGTAATTTTTACATTAAACAATCAGGTTTTCTATGTTCACCATTTTCATGCTAAGCACAAACAGAGTTAAATTGGAAGGCAACCCAACTTGCGCACAATTTTTTTTCAAGATGTTTTTATTCCTATCCAGGAGCCTTTGTCATTTCAATTGGCTCACACCAGAGCACACTGTAGTTGGAGTGCTGATGTATTTAAACCCTCCTAAAGACATTCCAAGTTAGATGCAAATCAAAGAACCATCCCTTGGTCTTCTGGATTGTTTTGTTGTGCATGGGCTATATGAGTGGTTTTTTAAATCCTTCTGAAAGTGCTTACTTTATTTGAAATCAGTTCCATGACTGTATTGTAAATGCTTGGAGCTGAAACTGCAACCCAGAAATCAGCATTACCCTTCATAATTTCTTTAAAGCTCTGGTATATCACTGTGCACAAGACAGCACATACCTGGGGAGAAAAAACATTGGTTCCAACGTTTGACAAATAAAATACAACAGACAAAGGGGAAGGCTAAAATGCGAAAGGCATCACAGGGGCCATCATCAGGGGGGTCATCAATACTGTTTGCATTTAGTGGAAGTGAGTAAGAAAGGAAGAAACAGACAGAGCCACAGGTGAGCGGTAGAGCCCTCTCCTGAGAGAGAGGAGAGGTTTGAAAATTGAGAGGGGAAGTCTAAATGAGATTATCTGAAAGAAGTAGAGCAGACAATGAGTCAAACATTTGAGAAACAGACAAAGGGAAGGGTGGAGCTCTTTTTTATGAAACCAAGCTTTAAAAAAAAGCATGTTGGTACTTCTCCTGAAGCAGATATGTGCTTCTTTCACCAGAAGTTGAAAGACTTTATTTTCATCAATGTGTGCCCTGGGACAAATATGATAATCTGCCACGTAATAATATGCACATTAGCTTGTGCATACGTAGCAGCCAAGATAACGTTTAAATATATGGTTTACTATCTGTTTTGCTAAAAACTGAACAATATGATCGTATTATGTCTCAGTTGCTGCAGCAGGCAAGGAAAGTTCTAAGAAGCTTCTTTAATGTCAGACTGATGCATACTCGGAGTGATTAGTCAAAAGCAACATTGGTGCTATTTCATTATTAACCTTAAGGTACAAACAATTAACCATAGGATACAAATAAGATGGACATACCTAAATTGCAGGAATTACAAACAATGCTTCAAAGGAAAAATCCTGCTATAACAAGATATGGCGAACAGCAAACTGCAAACGTAAACCTGCTGCAAACACTTAAGTGATGCAGACACACAAAAGGTATGATAAGAGAAATGCTGCCAGTTAAGAACACCTGCAAAGATGATCACCAGCTCAGACATATATATGAACTGAACTTCCTCCTTGCCTGGATGGTAAATTCAGGTGGAGGTCTATGTCTTGGCCAATCTATTTTTCCAGACTTCTTGATTTTGACATAATGGAGACAGAAGTAAGATGTTAAAAAACTTGTGATATTGTTTTATAACCTACTCATTCTTTAAATGTCTCAATAACTTTCTCCCCGACCTGTCTACAGTGTTCCTGGTCCTCTTGTTGATTGTTCTTCAATCTTTTCTTATAGAAAAACACTGACGCTTTTACATATAATAAAAACTCAAATTAGCTGCAAGGAGACTTCTTCAGATCCATGATTTTATTTAGGTTTATCCAATAGAAGTGACTAAATTATTAAATAATAATCTCCACAGTTTTTTTTTTTTTTTTTTACTTGAAAGAATATTGAAAATCCTGCAATTTTCTCCCTTAACTTCAAAACAACACACTACTCAATTGGGGTTTATTACAAATAAATGACTTTAAAAATAAAACAATGTTAATGTAACAGACCAAAACCGAAAAATGTTGTGCTTCTGGGAGACACATTGAATACGGCATCATCTAAAAATAAGCAGATATAAAGAATAACTATCATGCATTTTTAGTCCATTTAAACCACGAAAAAAAAAAATGTAAATCTCATTTTAATCCTGGTATCAGAATCATAACTGTCCTTATTGACCTTTCGCATATACAAGATCATACATAAATAAATGCATAGTATATAAGATCATTACAGTTTGCACAGCATAAATAAGTAAATAAAAACAACCCTTTTTTCATTGTAATGGGGTCACAATTGAATCTCTCTGCAGCTACATCTATTGATTTGGTAGTCTTACTGTTCTGCATCTATGATCAGTGAGTGGGAGGTTTGCATGTGAAATGAGCTGCAAACCTTGAATGGAACCATTGGTGACTGCACACCACCACATGTTCCAGACATCACAAGTTCCAAAAACTCATTTCACAGCAGCTTCTTTAGTTTCATTGTACGAAACGGTGATGGTTTGAATCTACGCTCTGGGTTACCCATAATTCCAAGTTGTATTGAAAAAATAAAATACTCAAATACATTGTTCTTTTAAGATCTTTATTGCAGTTTGAAACATATTATATGAGTGTATTTTTTACCAACCCTATAATGAACTGTACACAGTTATCAACATAATTAAAAGTACCACTGTCTGCTTTGCTGTTGGTGTCGTGTTTAAACGGCTCAACATCATGTTGAAATCTGGCATGCTTTGCGGTATAAATACGGTCCGGTGTGGTCTGCCACTTCAGTATCAGGTGGGTTTAATAGGAATTTTTTGCACCATTACATCTGTAAAAAGACGTCCTAGTCTACAATTGCGTAGGGAGCCTACCAGGTGTCAGTGATGGGGCCCCTAAGAGGTCGTGGGCCTGTAAGAAATTGCCATCTTTGTCACGTGTCTACAATTATTCCTGGTTTTTGGAGCTAATAATTTTTGAATAATTTCCCACACAACTAGATTGTATTTTCTGCCCCAGGAATCCCCACAACTTTGTATGCATACTATAAGACCAGGCAGAAGATTCTATCCTACCTTCTGATTCAGATTTATAAATCCCTATGCAGCTTTGATGAATGAGAGCCAGCACGTTCTACTGGTTTAAAGGAATAGTACACCCAAAACAGGATTAGCCTTCATTTTCTACTCACCCCCATGCTGAACAACACTCTGGAGTACTTTTTTGATATCTCAAATGCATCTGGAGATCTGGGAGGCTTCTTGCTGTCTGCTGACATTCAAATAATGGAGGTCTATGGTGCCCGAGACAGAAAGGTCCATAAAAGTCCACAAAAAACGTGTCAATATTCCTCCATACTGCTCGTCCAATGTATTCCAAGTGTCCTGAGTTGGTAGCGTCCATAATTTGCTCGAAACGAAGTCATTTAGAACGTTTTTAGAGCATAAACAGTAGTGTATAGGATTTCCTAAAAGCGCGTTCACGAATCTACGGAAACCGCGGCAGACCAAACCAGATGAAAGTGCGCATTCAGCGTCTGCTCTGCCGATAATGCAAGCGTAGAAGAAGAAATGTGCAGTTTACCTGTGCAGAGAAAGAAATAATGAAAGAAAAATGTCTGAGGACTTCAGTGTTGAGGAAGAGCATGAGTTCTTTGCAGAGCTGAATGCGCACTTTCATCTGGTTTGGTCTGCCGCGGTTTCCGTAGACTCGTGAACGCGCTTTTAGGAAATCCTATACACTACTGTTTATGCTCTAAAAACATTCTAAATGACTTCGTTTTGAGTAAATCATGGATGCTACCCACTCAGGACACTTGGAATACATTGGACGAGCAGTATGGAGGAATATTGACACTTTTTATGTGGATTTTTATGGACCTTTCTGCCTCGGGCGCCATAGACCTCCATTATTTGAATGTCAGCAGACAGCAAGAAGCCTCCCAGATCTCCAGATGCATTTGAGATATCAAAAAAGTACTCCAGAGTGTTGTTCAGCATGGGGGTGAGTAGAAAATGAAGGCTAATCATGTTTTGGGTGTACTATTCCTTTAAGGGAAGTGGTGGCCTAGTGGTCAGGGCATAGAGCTTGGAATCCTGTGGTTCTGGGTTTGAGCCCTACTCCCACAGACTGCCACTCTGGCTCTCTGATCAAGACCCTTAACCCCTGATGGCAGCCCACTGTTCCCCAGGGGAATGGTTTAAATGCGGAGGTAAATTTCCACAATGTGAGATCAATAAAGTTATTATTATTTTATTATTATGTCTGTCTCACAACAGAATATATACCAAAGCACTAGGTTCCTTAGTTTGAAGGTTTTGAAAAGGTCAGACAAGCGGACAGTTTGTGAAATGATTGGACCTCACCTAGATTGACACCTTCCACTCCCCATCTATTTTCTTACTAAGGAAGACCCCACAGGATGGCTGCCGCTCTGTGAAGAGCCATTATCCAATCACATTGTGGCATTTTGCTACCAAGGGAAAAATAATAATAATCATAATCCTGAGCATCTCCCTGATAACTCATTTATTTCAGTTAAAAGCCAAATTACAGTGCTTAAATGCAACAGAGGCCACTGTGGCCTTCAAAGCGAACGTCAGAGAGGGCTGAGCGGCGTGTCGCGTCTTCATTAACATCGTGTGAGGGAAGCAAAGACTGCACGCAATTAATGCAACATCACAGTGCTCGTGCTTATCACTCACCCTCATGGAAACACACATACTCACCACCATCCCCAACCACACACACACACCCATATAGAGTCATACTGAGTGGAATAGACACAACAGCGCACTGCTCATTACTGCTGTGACGGTTTAGTCTCCATGGTCTAGGTGATGCGATGGGGGCTGTGGCAGCAGCCTCACAGTTGTCTAACACAGACACACACAGACACATAACCTGCTATGAGGGATCAGGATGGGGGAACCCTCTGATTTACTGCTTTTTATCTTGGGCAAAGAAACACACACACATGCGTTCCCTGTCTGCATCCCTCCCCTTCCCAAACACACACACCATCACACACCCACAGTGAAGTCGTATCTTGATTAGGCGGCTTAGGTGGTCCAGGGAAATACACTCATCTCTGTCTGTCTCTTTGCCTCCCCCCTTTCTGGCATGTTGTTATCTCCAGGGTCCAAATGTTTAGAGATATCTTCACACACACCTGATGGCAAACAACCTCAGTTGTCTCCCCTGTGTGTCCTTCTTCTAACAGGCTCCTACAGCCTTGACCGGACCCACAGCCTGTTTACAAAGGGTTGGACTAGACATCTATTTAGCCCGGCTTTTCAAAAGCGACAAAAAGAAAGGTAAATGCAAAAGTAGTGAGCTTTACACCTCCAAAGTCCTTTCTTGCAAAATTGGATTCATACAGTACAGAGAAAATGAGAATATAAATGTGTTTAATACTTTGGCCGTTTTCTTTGTAAACTTAATTTTAAATCCACTGTGTTGTTTGCTCTCCTTTCTTTTTTGGGGAACAAGAGATCCTTATATTTTTAATTCTGTCTTTCATCTCCACAGGGCTGTAAGTAGATTTGGACGATGTCCGTGTGGCTAACCTCAAGACCCTCTGTGAATCTTCTCATCATTATTCAGTCGGCTCCCCTTGTAAGGACCCCATCCACAGTCATCTATCATTTACCAGCCTTTCTACCTTCCTGCAGTTCCACCACTTCTCACGTCTCATTTGTTTTTACAAATAAACATCTATGAGGTGTGGCATGCACGTGTATTCAGTCCATTTTACTCTGATACTCATAAATAAAACCTAATGCATCTAACTGCCCTTTGTAACTAGTAAGAAGAAAATACCTTTGATTTGATCGCGGCTGTTTACTTTTGATAAATGCGGCTGTTTGTTAAAGGACTTAACAGGGTATTAGAAAACATCAGAGAACGAACAGCATCATGAAGACCCAAGAACACTGGAGACATGAATGGGAGAAAATTGAAGAAGACAGACGCTCTGGTCTTATAAGTATGGTGCAATGTAGGAATAGTTCTATGGCACCCAACTTGTGGGCCTAGGTCCTTTACAAGCCCTAAAAGTTGATCAAACAACAATAAATGCAAAATATAACAAACTAAATTGAAAAATGAAAGCCATGTTGCAAGTAAAATAGAGAGCATATTCCTTAAATGAAAATAAATGATTAAAACCACAAAAGTATCAAACTTGGTTAAAAGCTAGAAAGAGAAAGTTCAAGAGAATACCACATGGAACGCTGTTTTTGTCATTCTTAATGTTTGAAAAGTGTCTGTGCATGACAAAATTGATAATAAGAGCACCACATTCAGTTGAATCTAGCTTATCTCAAAGCATTTTATATAGATTGTTTGATTAAATCATACAGACAGACTGATTATAAGTTTTCTACCTAAGGGAACCCAGCAGAAACCTCCAACATGACCAGGCTCAGTGTTAGCGGCCATCTACAGATGCCACCTGAGGGTTCAAAAGACACAAGCAGACTTACAAAAGGGACACCGATCCATAAATACTTGTAAACTTGCTCAATTGGTGGCCCTGTCTCTGAAAGAAAAACTTAAGCATACGCACTCTGAGATGGATTTTAACACAAAGGAATAGAATAGAGTGTATACAGTAAATAACAGTAAAATTTGAGCCCATAGCTCTGCCTGCAATGGAAACAAAACCCTGTAAAACCAGGCCCAGCTCATGTTCATCGCCTTTTGCGGCAGCAGTCTCATCAGACTCGCACACTTCCCTCTTCCCAGACACCTTCTCCAGGCCCTCTGTGGGAAGCCCAAGGCTTTATAGGGCCAGCCTAGAGACATAGGCCCTACAGTGTGTCCGTGGTTATCCCCCGTGTTTACTCTAGGTAGGATATGCCTGGTACACTTTGCAAGGGAAACATTCTGCGGTCATCAGAAATAGATGCCCAAGCCACCCCAACTGACTTCTTGATGCAAAGGAGAAGGCTTTACTCTGAGCCTCTCCTGGGTAACCAATCTCTGAGGGAGTCCCTGGATACCCTGCAAAGAAAACTTGCTTCAGAAGCTTGTGTCCAAGATCTCTTTCTTTTGGTAATTATGACACCAGGGTAGGAATGCAGACCAACCAATAAATTAATAGCTTTGCCTTTTGGCTCAGCTCTTTCTTCGTGACAACAGACTGGCAGCAGCTGTGCCAATCTGACAGTCGATATCTTTCTCCTTTTCCCCTTAATCATGATAAAGACTCACCATTTGAAGTAGTAGCTCTTACCTGAGCTGAAGAAGGTAAGCAACCTTTTGGAATCAGAATTGGAAGGTCTAATCTTGCCTCTCACCCTCCCCAGTGCATGCCGGAGAACCATGTAGAACCACTAAAAAAGCTTTGGCAAAAAAGATACCAAGGAAGGTGTGATTACAAGGTTGAAGAAATCCTCAAAGTATTCCTTCCACAGTCCAATAATTTCCCACCGAAAAAAGTGTTTGATAAGTACAGCTTAAGAGGCACTGGAAGATTTGCCAGATTTGCTTTGAGGCAAGCAATTGGTGTTACCTAAAATTGAAAAGGACACCTAAACCAAGGCAAAAGTGTGTCTTTAGTTGCCATAAGTGCTATTCGAATAATGCTTGCAGTTAGTAAGCAACATACTTCCTAGAAGCAATGGAGTTAACATCGAAAACCCTGACATCCGGACGGCTACCACTATATGGTCTCCCACAATCCTTTGCATGACAGATCATATAGGCACAGACCACCTCCCAGAGTTTAACAATAGTAAAATGCTTTGTGACTAGATTAGTTCTATCTCTGACAAATACAAATATCATCACCTTCTTACATGTTTGGGTTGTATAATGGAGAACTTCAGCCATTCACTACAATTTTATTAATTTGTTTCATAGTTCCTTTCCAGAAGACTGAATCCCAATTTGGCCAGCGTTTAACATTGTGTGTAAGGCTGAAAACTACCCACATTCAGCACAGGAGTCCAGAGCTCTTTTCTTACACTGGATGGAGTTCTTATCGTTGACCCTGTGAAATGTGAAGGGATAGGAGCTAGCAAAGAGGGGTACAGGAGGAGATACATTTTGATCAAAATTTGCACATCTAGCCTATGTCCTTTGGCTCACAGCATCTGAGAGAAGTTCTCTTGCAGTAAATCCAGCTGCCCACCAGGTGGTAATCGGTAAACATAACCACCCCTCTCTTCACCCAAATTTCAAAGACATGTTGCAAAAAGATATACATAACAGGTCATCAACCTCTGCCTAGGATGGGTGTCAAGTGCACTTTTTTAAAAACCCCAAATGAGCAGAATTTCAGAGAACTTAACTGTATACTAAGGAGGTAATTTATCCATTTGATTTAGGTGTGTTGGGTCAAGGACATGGATAAAAGTTGCCTGCTGGCCTTCGAGGTCTTGACTTTGACACCTCTGCAGCTGACAATGTAAATGTTATTATATGCTTATTGATATAACAAATGTTGACAAATGTGCTCATAATTACAAAAGGTAAATTGAATATGCAAAAAAGGATCAAATAACAACATATTTAACAATCAAGTTTGAAAAATAAAGAGAAAAATACTTTACCCACTATTATTTTAAAGAATTTCAAGCTTAGCGATACAAAAAAAGCCATGAAATAGAGATCAGTCTTAAAAATTTACTATTTTATAACAGTCTCACCCAGTTTAGAGAGAACAAAAAAGGGATTTCACAACAGTATCTGTTTATCTAATTTAAAAGTAACATTTAAGCTAACTTTGTGACATTCTGACAGCAGAGTGTCCGAAACAAGAAATTATGTTCGGAAAGATTGATTTTTTTAAAGATAAATTTATTTCTGAGAACTAAACTTCCAGAACCTCCTCTCTAAGTTTGGGTAAACAGCTGGTTCTCCATGTCCACAACAAAAGTTGGACTGCTTTCTCTGAATCTCCAGCACAGTAAGAGTCCTTTCTGAAAAACTTACACCATAACAATCTGCAGCACAACAGCTGTTTTCCCAGCCCTCCATGAAACCAGAACACCTTAAAAAATAGGAAACCTCACTACCTCCACCATGTAGATGGAGTCACCTTCTACTGCGTATTTAGATTCTTCTTCTGCACAGAAAAAATTGTATAATTAAATGATAAAGTCTTTTTTTTTATCTTCAAGCCATGTTAGTAGTACCCACTGGGACATCACAGAGCACTTCATGCAGCTGGTAGCTAAAAAAAATGGTTTCTAGGACCTAAACAACAACAAAGGCCTCAGTCTGAACCATAAAAAAGATTTTCTTTTAAGACATGGTCAGTTTGGATGTAGATTGGAAATCTGCTGAATGAAGCACAACAAGTAGGTAAGTTGCTGGTAGCTTCAATTAGCCCAAAATCAGCTACAAAAAAAATATTCTTTCTGATATCAATAGTTCAGCGTACCCTCTGTATCCATTTTCAATTACTTTGATGTGACTGAGTTTTAATAAAATTAGGTCTGTTAACCCAGATTTTCATTGTTAACAATTGAAATTTGCGAGGAGCTGTAGTTAAACCGACGATGCCCATGTGCATGGCAGTTCGATGTTGCAATACATCGGGTAAAAGTGAAAGCAAAATTAGTTATTTCACCTTTCCGATTCATGATCCACGGATGGGTTCTTCATGAGATTGCCAACTTGAAGAGGAGGATTTGCCATTGAACTTCTGGGCAGAGAAAAAACACGTAATATGTAGCCAACTTTTCGAACAAGAATGTTTTCAAGATGACTTGGACATTAGCGCGTTGTGACAAACACCAGATACAGCACTGGGACTTGCTTAACAGTCGATACCGCACCGTGATGTAACAAAGCGTGGGTGGCAGTAGTGTTCTTTGACAAACATAGATGTCTCCAGTAAAGCACATTCAAATGAAAATAGTCTTAATTAAAAATATTTATCATTTATTGAACAGTACTTTCTGTTTAAAGTACTTTCAGAAGTTTGAATTCTGAATATGACTGGACTTCTCCTTTGAACAGAAGAAGGGAATCATATCTGCCGTCGAGGGTGAGGGTCCCACAGTTGGTAATCTTTTTAATAAGAAGGTAAGACACTCCATTCAAAATGTTTTCAATATTTATAACTTTCTAACTTCAGGAGACATTAGACCTCTGAGCAAAAGACATGCAACTTGCTATCCTCATATCTAATGCATGTGCAAAACACTGGTGTCATTTCGAATTGTCCCCAGAGGGGGCAAACATCTGCAAAAACCCTGGAAATGGAACTGAGCTGCTTTATCACAAAGTAATGGAAATAATCGTTACCTTTTCTGCATCTCCTGTGCATGACAGGAAACTTTCACAGCAAGACATTCTGGAGAACTCAGTATCGTTTTGACAAAGAATGCCAACAAACTTCACATGTGGAGTTTGGTTGGTTCAGTTTAACACTGCACTTTTAAAAGTAGACCTTTCTTGATGATAGTTTGCTTAAAGGGGAAAACTTTTTTTTACATTCGCCCCTTGATTTTACATTATTACATCATTTTCTACTCACCCATATTAGTTTTGTGTCATTTGGAGCTGTTCCGAGGATATTCTTCTTTGTTATATCCAAGTAATGTCTTCCTATGGGCAACGAGTTGAAGGCACAAACTTAACTGTTCAAAATGTATTCTTTATGGTACGCCAGCATTCATAATATTAGGCGAGTCACTGTCCCCCAGACATCCGAGGTTATATTTTAATTTTTATATATTTTTTTATAACAAAGCGTGTCAATGTAAAAAAAACTGTGTTCTCCTTTAAGGTGCCAATGATAGAAATTTTAACAGAAGACATTTGAGTCAGTTGTCCTGTCCATTAGAAGAATGAGGCAGAACCAAAACAATACATTAAGAATAATAGTTTTTAGATAACATTTATACATATAAATCCAAATTCTAAATAAGCTAGTTAACACAAGCAGTGCATCCAACTGTACATGTAGAATTACCAAAACAGTAATAGTTTTTTAAATGTTATCTTTTATTCTGACATCATTATTGGGGAAAAATGTCCGAATTGGTATCTCGCTTAGGGGCGTGTTTCACATTTAATAAGCAAAGTAAAATAAATGGAATCAAGATTATCTCACATAAGTCGTTTTAGCCCCGTCAGGTATTAATCATATACTTTGGCAATAATATATGGGAGCACCAATTGCAAACAAAATGACAGCAGCTATTATAAATAAAACCTTTCCAATTAATCACTGGTTTTTCTTTGTTTATTTTGCTAATCACACCCTTTTAACACGTTGATAAACACTACATGACACAAAGCTATGTTCACAATGCCTTCCTGTTTCAAGGTACTTGGTCCAGAGAAAAGCTTCATAAAGCTATGTAGGAGTTTGCATACAGAGTTATTTGATGGGACAAGAATATAAACTGGTAATATCCAGAGATGTAGCTTTGTGTGACAGCAAGTAAACCAGGGTGGAGCCGCTTTTGCAACGAACCAGTGAAAGTAGAGATTGAAAGGTGATTGACCAAAGATCACACAAAAATAGACACATTCACATTTTCTCTCTCAAGCTCAGACACACGCCCTCTCCTTTTGACTTGGTTCAGTGGGGTCTGTTCTGCAATAAATGACTGTGCAACATTCTTTTAATATTTCTTACTCTGGTAGAGTTGACTCATACTCCACTCCACCAGAGGGGTAGAAACATGCTAACAGAGATCTCACTGTAACGGATGATGTGTTGTGATCAATGACTGTAACAAAGACTATTGCAGACATGTTTCAAACAGCAATTTTTCTAATGACTGGCCGTTGAAAACTTTAGCTGCTTATGTAAATAGGCAACTGTGTGAGAATACACCAGCAACTACTGAACATGCAGACTCATGCATTCACACACAATTCACCCATCCTACTAACCTTACTGGGATTTTGCACTGACTTTCATTTGTTTCACAATTATTGTATCTCCAAACCCAGACCCTTACCCTAACGCTACCATCACCAACCTATACCTAACCCAAAATATAAGCTCAATTCATACCATAGTCCTAAACCTAACCCCAACAAAGGGAGAAGATTTTTACTCATGGGCACCTGTTGACAGCAACAGCTATGATCTTTGCAAAAGTGATCATATTCATTAAACTTTCCAGCTTACCCCTACTTTAGGGTTAAGCAGGTTATTATTGACTAAAGGCTCATAGGGCTAATTTTAAGGCAATTGCAAAAGAAAATCTTGTACAGGCTGCAAAAGATTTTATTTTTATATGTTTATTTAGACTGATAAGAATAAGGTAAGACATGAGGCAAAGGTTAATTGGCCAGGACTCAAATGCGTCCATGTGCTTTACCCTTGCACCACTGCACCCCTGCAAAAGATTTTAGGCTGAGGCAGAGGTTCACAAAAACAGGAACTCACAACATACTGCCTACAATGTAAGGATGTAGACCCCAGGTCTTCAAACCTGGTCTTCAGGGCTCACCTTCCAGCATACTTTTAATCAATCAATGAGTGATTAAAAGATTTCGTCAGCCATTGGAGCTGCTAAGGAGGAAGTACAATTTTTTAATTCAGGTGTGCTAAAGCCAGAAGTGTCAAAAGTGTCAATGTTTATCAAGTAGAAATATAACTCCTACTGTTTAAAAACACTTTCATAGAAGTTAAAGTATCATCTTAAGCTTTTTACTACAGTAAAAGTTTAAAAGTAGCAAAACTACTTAAAGTATAATGTAAAAGTAATACAGAAAAAAATGTTTGGGACAGAAACTTAACTGGACTACCTTATTCAAAGAACATTTTTCTACAATTCTAGATGATAACTTCCTTATACATTATTTTCTTAGTTTTTGAACTAGTGCTAATAGTGTCAAATTTAACTTTGCCTCATCTTGAAAAACTATTTATTTTGGTGTTTTGTGAACAACAGCAAAGAAATTGTGTGGATTAGACAAATTATTTCTATGTTTTTTTTTAAATCCAACAAGGCCATAACAAAAAACAGAGTAAATTAAACAAAACTAGCTGAGTCTATTTTTAGAATGTAATGAGTAGAAATTAAAGATAATTGCAAAAACATGTAAGGAGTAGAAGTAAAAGGCTGTCTAAAAATAATTACCCCAGTAACTTATAGATAGCTAAAATCTCTACTTAGATAAGGTAACAAAGTATTTGTACTTGGTTACTTGACACATCTAGCTGTAGCAGAGACACATCTAAAACATGTAGGGCTTTGGACCCTGAGGACCAATTCAATTCAGTTTATTTATATAGCTCCAATTCACAACACAAGTCATCTCAAGGCACTTTACAGTTCAACTCATTGACTTGGATGCATCCGTCACACTAAGCATGCTCGTAGCGACAGTGGAGAGGAAAAACTCCCTTTTAACAGGAAGAAACCTCCAGCAGAGCCAGGCTCAGTGTGAGCGGCCATCTGCTGAGGCCGACTGGGGTTCAAGGAGACAGAAGCAGAGATACAAATAGCAACTGTAAAAGGTCCAGGAAACACACAGCCAGGCAGCCCAGCTCTGAGCCAGCTCCCATGTCAGAGGATGAAGAGAGCACATCCAGCCAGTCACAGTCAGAGAAACAGGTCTACACTGGAAAAACAAGCTGGTCTCCAACATCTATAAACAAAGGTGTTGATGGCAGCAGCACAACTGATATTTCTCTCCAGGGTGTTGTCACAGGCAAACAGGAACAGATGTGGCGAAGCTTATAAGAGAAAAGGAAGAGAGAGCATAATGTTAGAGATTAAACTAACAGATTCTGCAGAGTGAACGAATAGAGATAGAATGAAGCAAAATGATGAAATAGGGGTCCCTATGTTCTCCAGAAGTCTAAGACCAGGGTTGAAGACCCTCTCTTCAACCAGATTAGTGATTACTAATAGATCTTTGCCACCATTCTTTGGTACCTGTCTGGCCACACCTATGAACATCTCTAGCTCTGCCACAGTGAATTGAAAGTGCTAGAAAATAAATGTTATTTGTAAAAACATTGGATAAAGCATGTAGGGAGAAGAAGAAGCATGTATAGTAGAATTGGTTGCAGGACAGAAATTGAACTCTCCTCAAAGAAGGAGATTAGAAACTGCTGTGCCATCATTCTGACGGATTCATGGCTGCATCCAGCAATACAGGACAATGCTATTAACATGGAGGGGCTAACGCTATACCGCCCCAATAGGAACAAAGAACTAAGCGGTAAGACTCGGGGTGGTGGCTTCTGTGTTTACATCAACAACAGCTGGTGTAAAAATGCTAGATCGGTCACCACCTTCTGCTCTCCAGACATCGAGTTTCTGACTGTTAACTGCAGACTGTTCTATCTGCCCCGTGAGTTCACTGTGGTTAGCATTACTGCTGTTTATGTGCCCCCCAATGCTAACACAAAAGAGGCCATGAAGACTCTATACTAGGCTATCTCTGATTTCCAATCTGCACACAGAGGGTGTTTTCATCATTTCTGGGGATTTTAACAAGGCTAACTTGAAGACTGTTCTCCCTCATTTTTACTAACATGTGGACTTTGCAACTCGGGGTGAAAACACTTTAGACCTGGTTTACTCTAACATCAAAATGGATTCAGAGCACCCCCCACCTCGGGTCATCAAATCATCTCCCGGACATGCTTATCCCTGCATATAAGCCCCAGCTGATCAGGGCTAAACCAACAGTTAAAGAGGTCAGAGTGTGGTCTAAGGGCGCCATGGAAACACTCCAAGACTGTTTTGAATCCTCTGACTGGAACATCTTCAAGGCTGCAGCAACATATGACAACTTATTAAATATTGATCAGTATGCCATGACTGTGTCAGCCTACATCAACAAATGCATTGAGGACATCAATCCAAAATAACATCACCACCTGGGCCAACCAATGACCCTGGATAAATGGAGAGGTTCAGAAATCGCTAAAAGCACCGAACTCAGCTTTCAAGTCTGGTGAAAAAGATGCACTGAGAACAGTGCATTCCAACTTAAACCGTGCCATCAGATCAGCGAAGCAGAACCACAGCCACAAAAGGATCTTTGCCACGATGACAGCAACACCAGGAGGATGTGTAAAGGCATTCACATGATCACAGGCTTTAACACACCCTCTCCCCCGGTAGATGCAGCAAACACTGACTTCCTAAATATATTGAAGAACTTCTTTGGAAGGGCTGAGGCACTAAACAGCACTCCAGCAGTGAAAGCTGTTCCACACCAGGGGAAGGAGTCACTAAACCTGGACGTAGCTGAAGTGAGGAAAACTCTGAGGAGAGTCAATCCGAGGAAGGCCCCAGGGCCTGATAACATACCTGGGCGGGTCAGAGTGATTTCAAACAAAGCATTTATTAATTGCTCAAAACTCCACAGCTTGTCAGCTTGGGCAGGATAGCTGGAATCTCTGTAGATGTGGAAACCCAGGTTAGTGACCTTGAAAATTTGACAGGGAATGATAACAAGTATGTGAGCCCAGAGGAAGGAGTGGAACCCGATAGGATGATATCTCCACAGCATGTGGCCGAAGCCCCACAAAGAATTCCAGGACTGAAGCAGAGCGGACTGACAAGGAGAAGACAGCAAACACGGAAGATCAGAAGTATCTGGAAGGATGTCAAAACTAAGTCAGTTTTGATGCAGGGACAGATTTCCAGGCCAGACAATCAAAGATCTGAGGAGGTTTAGAAGGGAAATTTATACCAGGGTGAGGAGACAAATCCACAGCGGCAGGCAAACTCAGAAGTGCAGAGGCAGAAAGTAGTCAGGATCAGGTAATCAGAAACATTCTGTGCACAGTAGAGAACTCTCACACACGGCTCAAATAATCTGGCACTGATGGCTGGGAACAAGGCCTTCAAATAGGACCAAAACCAGTGGATCTGATGCGTGATCATGAAAACTGGGCGGAGCTAGACAGGTGGAAGAAATTAACCGATTATCCAAACCAATCCAATCAGTGCCAAGATCATAACAGTAAAAGGTTAAATGGTATATATAAATTATTACTTGGTTATAAAAGTCTGTCAATGCCTTTTTGTCTTGTGTGTTTTTTGCTACCCTGAATTGGCCACCCAACCAGGGGGTCCTTCACTTATACAATTACTTGCAGGTAGAATCCAGCACCCTCCTATAACATTGGTTGGATAAGTAGGCAATGTTCTTTATACTGATTTAATTGTTAGCTGAGTCCTTATCCCTCCTCATAATCATAATGAATTATTTTGTGTTGTTCTACCATATAAAATTCGAATAAAGACATTGAAATTTGTTGTTGTAATTTTATAAAAAGGAAAAAAAAAATGTTTATGAATACTTAAAACATTGTGGGCCTTCGCTTGCAGATAGGCTCAGTAATTGAAAACAGGGCTGAATGATCTGAGAGAATGACAGTCCTGAAAGATTAGTTCGCACTCAAACATTAACACAATTAATTGTGTGAGCACTGGGGTATGGCGCAACATTAGCCACTGTCTTAATAACCCTCCAGCATCAAGACAAAGGAGTGTGTGTTGGTGGGTGTGTGTCAGGGAACGATAGAAAATGCAAGCATGACAGCCCATATCTCCGTGACGAGATGAAGAAAACCCCAAACTAAGTCAGAGGCTGTTTATTCAGCATCAAATGTTGGCTTGATTAACAATGCAGAAATTCAGTTGGACCTCTCTTCAGTTCCATGACAAGAAAAGCACCGACATAACAAATGGTCTTATTTTTTCATAGCAGCGATCCCTCGTTAAAGACAGGCGCTATATCAGAGACCGAGCAAATTATTCAATTGTGCCCCAGTGATTCCACGCCTTAGCAACAGCCGGCGGGTCGGTGTGGCGGCGGCCCAGTTCTGATTTATCTCGCCAGCCGCACTCAGGTGCTGTTTTGTTAACAGGATTGCAGCCATTTATAACTGTGTTTCATTACTGTACTAAGAGGCGATAAGATGATCACTCACACACACATGCATTCGCACACACAGAGGCGCTAATTCAATCCGCTGACAGGAAAACACGGCAAACAACATCCATTATGGCCTCTGAGCTAATTGCTTATGTGGGGAGGAAGAGGTGGGGTGAGGTTTAGAAGAGGGAACTGCTCTGAAGGAAGCCTGGGTTTTTGGGGGGGGCTCTAAAATGAGGTGTACCACTGCCGAGTAATTCTTCTATTTTTCACCTCCCATTGTTTGCAATTATTCATCACATTTATCTCTCTCACTCTTACATTACATCCTCAAAACAGGACACAGCCTTTCTGGAGCTCACTACCCAAGCATTAATCCATCTAACAGTCTCTTCTGCCTCTCTTTTTGAACTATCTGCATCATGCCATGGGGTGAACTAGAAATGAAAATACCTGCCAATAAAGCTAATGCATCCATCTGACCAGCAGCAAACAGTCTAAGCCCAAAACAAAGATAGCATCTTGGCCCCAGGTGGCATCCAACCATCAGTGACATTTAATAATGTCCTCTCTTGAGCTAACCTCCGCCCCCACCCTCCTCGATCACCTGACTCACTGTTACTATTAGAGATAAATCTTCTCCTTTACACAGAAGAAATCGGGGAGGTTGAGACATGGTTGTGATGAATTACCTTCATTCATGCAAAGACCAGATCTTTTAGGATTCCTGGCTTTGGCTCTGTTTATTTACTTCTTCTATCGCACCAGTTTTCCAACAGAGTGATGGTGGATGAATGGCTTCAGCTGCAGTCGGATAATCAGACAGATGGGGCTGCAGAAATAAATAAATAATGCAACCAAGGTGTTTAAGGACAAAAAGAATGAGACTGTAATAACAAAAGGGAAGCAAATGGGCTTGAGGGCCTAAAAAGTGAGACAAATTAACAGATAGAGGCAAGTACAGACAGAGGAGACAGAGAGCGCTGGTAAGGAGATGGTAGAGATAAAGGATGGAGGTAATTGCTACTACGTACAATGTTTACATGCACCAATGTGTTGTTAAACATGTCTTCTTACTTATGTCATTAGCTGAAGCCCACACAGTCAGCAGGATATGGCACAGACAGGCATATATAGAGCAGAGAAAGTGCTGACACTTTGATAAAACACAAGTATGGTTTTAATATTTAACATGATTTCAGATCCCAACTCTGTTAAAATAGGCGAGGCAGCGATAAATAGCAAGCCCACAATACTACCAAACGTTTTTCAGCAATGTACAAATACACTGGGAAACACTTACCAGAGCAATTTGACCAGAGTTCCTACGCAGCCTGGAAAATTCTATATTATATTAAATTTTATTTAGGTATATTCCTGGTTAGCTATGAAAAACATCTTTATCCATATTTTTCCTTGTCTATTATTTTGAGCCATCCATCCATCAACCAAAAATCAATCCATCCATCAACCAAAAATCA
>NW_015151368.1:154474-159139 GCF_000732505.1 Cyprinodon variegatus
TCTGGATAGAGCATGTTGACAGAAGAAAAAGTTTTTAATCTTAAATGCAAAATATTTCCATATATTTTTTAAAGGTTTTGTCATAATTGCTGCTCTAAGTGGGCGGCTCTGTCAGCTAAAGGCATGTTTTAGAGTCTCTATACTCCAGTTAATAATTAATCGATTACTAAATTAGTTGGCGATTATTTCAATAATCGATTAATCAGATTAATTGTTTCAGCCCTACTAAAAACCATTACACATTACAGTGAAACCACGTTTGGTTTTAAAGTTGTATTTCTCAGTAATGGTACTAAGGCAGACTGTGACACTAAACTGATATAAAGTAGGTAAATCATCTCAAACTATTCTGACATCAACAGGGCATTATTTCATATACATCTGATGGAATTAAGTTGCCATCATGTGATTGGCTGAGCCACTATCAAGCTATTTAACACACATACTTAATAACGTGGCCGATGGCTTTTTGTATTAGCATTAACTATACTTCTCTGAGACGTCCTCTGCGCTGCCAGTTTCCTGGAGATCACTGAAGGATGCCTTCCAAAACACTTGTGCTCCTCCTTCTCTTTTTCATTCCCTGCTTTTAGAGTGGGCAATTTAATTTATTGTAATGGTTGACCATTATTTACGTGGGGGATAAACAAAGAGAAGCGAGGAGTTGATGGTGTAATCCACTCTTGCAGTCATTAGGCACCGAGATGGAGGAGTTTGTGGATGCTGCCTCCTCCTCTTTGCCTTTCGAGCCGAGCTCCTAATGGAAATGGGACTCATTAAGACACCTTATACTGTGACGCACCCAAGATCATGAGGAATTGCTAATTGATTGTCGTTAGCATTCTTGCAATGAGACGCTCTGCCTGTTTTCCCATTTGTTATGTGCAGCTTTGTTTTCATCCCCTCCGTCTCCTTCTCTTTATTATTGATGTTTAGCGTTTTTTCCCCCTTTATTTCGTCTTGCTCATTTGCGCCTCAAGAGTCTCCACCAAATGAGGAACCCGAGCTCTGATTAGCTGCACAATCAGAAACCATGAGAAGTCCCATATGCACAAATCTGTTTCTAATTCTGTGTTTAATCTGTTATTTTAATTATACTCGGAGGTAGCTGTGCCGTTATTTGAATCAACAATCTGGTCCAGCTAATGATTGTTTGAGCACGACATGTTTATGCCAAAATAACATATCAGTGGGGCAAATGAAAATGGGCTCCAGCCAGCACGGTCACGGTTGAGCTGAATGGCGAGGCAGATCTCAGAGTAATGCTTATATGCTCTGGAAAGTCCTTCCGCTTTCCTTTGGAACCGGCAGATTGTGTTCATCTTAGCCTTTAATCATTTTTCCCCTCCCAGTAGTAATGTGCTCTCTTTTTACTCCCTGGATTCCTCTGTGTATATGTCAGCTACCCCCTCTTCCCCCCTTTTTTCTTCACTCACATTGCCTTTTCTTTCTCCTAATATGAGACAGAGGAGGCAATATTAGGAGAGAGAGATGAAGAATGGGGTTGAAAATGCAAATACAGGTTATTTCTTCTGACATCAGAGCTCATTACATCCTCCTCTTCTTTGTAGCTGGCTGAAATATCTGCCTTTCTTGTCTTCATTACTTTATGGTAAACTCTCCTGGGCACTCAGACTGGTGATATCGTAGAGACAAAAAAGAAAAAAAAAGTCCAGGTGACCAAATAGGAATGTTTTGCTGTCGGGCAAAGAATTTGGTTTGCAGATGAAGAAGGGCTGTGAAAGAGGAGGAACGAGTCGGTCAGACGGTGAGGCTTTTCCTTGCTTCAGCGCTCCGCCGGCAGCCTACACCTCTATCTCTATCTACCCCGTGGGAGTTGCTACCACCTTCCCGCTCTGATAGGAAAGCACTGAAAACAAAAGAAGAAAAATACAAGCACCCTCTTGGGCTGCTCTCACTTTTGAAACAAGATATACAACAGAGGGAAGAGTAGGAGGAGAGACAATATTGAAGCCATCAATTCATGCAGGACTCATGAGCATTAGCTCACTCTTTGGGAGATACAAGAACATAGAAATTTAAATTGAAACCAGTTTTATACCATTAAGGTGCTGTATTCATAGTGTCTGCTGCAGCTTCTATTAATGCAGGATTCCCAATAATGCTGGAAAAGTCTGGAATTGATCCCAGTATTCTATTGTTCAGGAATAAGTATGGTAGAAAGAGCTTGGTAAAATATTTCAATTTCTATAATTTATTCCCAAAAATCCATCCTTCCTTCCTTCCTTCCTTCCTTCCTTCCTTCCTTCCTTCCTTCCATCCATCCATCCATCCATCCATCCATCCATCCATCTTTGCAATTTTAGTACGGTCCCCTTTTTCCCACATATATTTTTTTCACAACAGCACAAATATAAAAGAAGAAAATACAATAAACCGATATTAATTAAAATAGTCTCTCACTATGGGCAGAACATCTAAAAGTAACACCATGGTTGGTTCCTTAATATCACTTGGATAAAATAATGAAAAGATGTGAAAAAAATGAATTCTGGGCACAAAATCAAACTGAAAGGGTCTTACCTGCCACCAACCTCCTTCTCATGCATCTCTGCTCTAGCTTATCCGCCCAGCTCCACACCTTCATACCAGCCAATCATCACCTCTGTGCTTTTATAGGGTTCCAGATTCAAGGAATGCCCCTTCACAATTTTTACCCCACTAACTTTCATATGGGTTCTCTTATTCGCCAGCCTTTATTTGCCCACCAGTGGCTGGCTCCTTTAAGAAAAATGGCTCTAACCTAAATCTAACTGCTTACACAAAAAGCTGTATTTAGCAGCAACGTCTTCTCCCAGTGTCTGAGCTCTGAAGACTAATCCATTTCTTCATGTCAGTAAAACCTTCTAACTACTGCACATTAGTCTCTTCAGGTTGAAACTGTATTCAAGCAGTAGAATCACTCTGACATATTCATAGTTATTCTATTTCACTAAAAACATCAAAAGTGTTCAAAAAACAAAAAACCCAAAACACAGAAAGGTGGGTGTGTCTAAAATGAACATGTACCAGGTGATTGGTTGAGGCATTATTCCTTTTGAAGATTAAGGGTCAGCAGGTGCTGTTATTGTGGTTAACATCTAGGTGTCCTGTGCGGCACAGCGCTGCTGCTCCTTCTTCTACACGTTCATGCAGGCAGGTGAGTTTGCCCCAGTACACAGACTTTTGTGTGTCAAATCAGTGATTCTGTGATTTCTCATGCTCTTCTGTGACTTCAGCAATAGCTATTTCACACAAAGGTTTAGAAAGAAATATTTTGATGACATGTTTTCAATATTTTCATGGGATCATGACTTAAAAACATTAAAATGCACAGTTTAAAATGTCAGATTCTGTCCATAATCATTTTAATAATTACAACTTTCTTTGACAAATAGGAAGAAACATACTGCTCCCTAGAAACATAGCTGTGAAAGGTATTTCATTACCTTGGTAACATTTTTGGTGCTAATATGCCTGCATGCCCAGGCAACAGTTCTATCACAAGCCAGAGCATGAATACTGTACCTCCTGTCAGGTTAGTAGCATGTGAGGAAAAACTTTGATGGCTTGAAAATGTCTGTAAAGAATATCAATAGTTGCAATTGTGTGTAAGATTACTCCTCAACCCCAGCCCTGAAAAGTACAATACTGTGGTGTGCTGTGGTACTACAATAATATGTGTATTATGTTCATTATGTCTAAAGAAAATAACATGTATGACATCATTCTGCTTTGTTGATCCATTGAGACATTTCCTGTTGAGACTCTCTGCTTTCCTACCTACTTTAGCGAGTGAAAAATAAGCTGCAGTTCAGGTATTTTGGTTCAGTTTTAATAAAAACATTTTTGTGCTCATTCAATTAGTTTATATTGAATGTTCATTTTGTCTAAATTCTTTTTTAAAGCTTCCTTGGTCCTATGAAGATCTTCTGTGTATGAAATTCTTTGAACATTTAGATTGTGGGCCCATTATACCAAGCAGGTTTTGCAAAATCAGACTCAAATCCTCAACTCTGAATTGATCTAGCCTAAGGATGGAAACTCTGAGTTTTCTGCTTCATAAAAGCTGCTGAAAGTTAATTTAAGCAACACAGATTAGAGAGTTGAACACGTGCATAAAAATTATGAAAAGCCAATATAAGTAGAGCCCCGATTCAATGAGTCACCTTGACAACAGGCAACAGGAAATGCAAATTTCATACCACTGGAACCAGTGGTTTGCTATGAGTTTAAAAATAAAAAGCAACAGAGCTACAGCTGCAAAGGAGAGAAGATCGCAGCTCGAGGTAATGCATAGGTTTATATGCAGTCCACTAAAGCCGGGCGTACACTGTGTGATTTTTTCAATCGTTGCATGTAGCTACTGTACTGCTCACACTGTACGACTAAACCGGATGGTTTAGTTGTACAGTGTGAGTTCACAGCTCACAATTTATGTTCAGCTCTACGCTCTGATGCGATCTACCGGCTCAAACTGAACGACTAAAAACCACGTCGGACTCAACTCCACAGTGAGATGGAGCTGCTCTGACTCGTCTATCTGGAAGCCAAACAAGTACAAGAGGAATATGAAGTTTACTAGAGTTAAACACGCTGCCTTAGCAATTTGTGCAATTTTGTGCTGAAAGCCCGTATTTGGAAAAAAGACATGGCTGAGCAAAC
>NW_015151368.1:159281-168418 GCF_000732505.1 Cyprinodon variegatus
ACGACTAAAAACCACGTCGGACTCAACTCCACAGTGAGATGGAGCTGCTCTGACTCGTCTATCTGGAAGCCAAACAAGTACAAGAGGAATATGAAATTTACTAGAGTTAAACACGCTGCCTTAGCAATTTGTGCAATTTTGTGCTGAAAGCCCGTATTTGGAAAAAAGACATGGCTGAGCAAACATGGCTGCTACGGTCTGTTAATTTTACAGACAGAACTGCATTTATTGCATCCCTGCCATGCTGCTGTGTTTACATCTGAGAGGAAGAAGAAAAAGAAGAATCCTTGTTTGAGCATGCACACTGAGTGATTTGCCATTGAAGGTCGGGAGAAAATCTAAAATGTCTGATTTTCTCCCGACCTCACGATTCCTGATCGGTAGGTGGGAGGCAGATCTTCTCCTGTAACCCCCTGTACACTACATGACTCACAACGCACAATCAGGCTGAAAGTCAGCCCGATCGAAAGATTCTCACAAGACTGGAAAATCACCTTGAAAATCTCACAGTGTACGCAATTCAGCTTTATTGTCATTACAGAGTCAAAAGTACAAAGCAACAAAATTCTCACTCTGCATTTAAGCCCTCCCTTTAGAAAGCAGTAGGCTGCCATTGTGCGGGGAGTACTGTAGTGTGGGGGATAAGGGTCCTTCTCAGGAAACCAAGGTTGGCAGTCTGTGGGAGTGGGGCGTGAACTCAGAACCTCTGGGATCCAAACGCAATGCCAATCATTAGGCCACCACTCCATGTTAATAGGATTCTACCAGGTCAAAATCACACTCCTAGTCAGAAATATAATAATAAAGTTTCTAAATTATAATTTTACAGCTGATACTCAATTTCGGAAAGTAAAGAAACAAAATTAGACTTGCAAGAATTAAGTATCATATACCTAAAATTTTTAAACTTTTAATTGGCTGTTTTGAGTTTTATCAATTTGACTGAATAGGTATTTATGATCTCTGAAATACATTTCTTCATATTCAAAATAATACAAATGATGACCCGTAACAATAGGAATATGGAGATGTGAATCATTTTTAGACATCCAAAATGTTTATTTTAGCTATAAAGAATTTATTTGAAATGTTCATTTTGACGAGAAAAATAAATATTGATCAAAAATACAAATTCAGTAAAACTAATACATATCAATACATTCTGATATAGCCTGTTGTAACAACTATAACATCAGGGGGGAAACAAATGTATTATCAATCCCATTAAATGGCTTAAGATTGTGCCTCCTATATACCATTAGGCTCAGTAGGTTATCACTGAATTAATCCTAATCCTAACCCTGAAGTCAGACTGGGCAATAATTCAAATTTATTTGATTAATTCATGTTTTTAAAAGTCCATGATTTGAAAAATCGTAAAATCAATTAAGTCTCCTATTCAATTTTCCTTGCGTGTTTTCTTACGACACCTCTTTTACTCCTTCGGTCCGATAGTATGCTGCACTATTTACTCACGCCATGGCCGCTGCCCAATCTAAAGAGTTGGTACTGAGAAAAGGGACTCATGTTGTGTTGATTATTTGAAAATGGTTCGGGTTTGACGAGGCTGATGTGGAGCAGACTACAGTAGTGTGCAAGGTTTGTCGAAATGCAATAAAAACCAAGACTAGCAGCACAACTGACTTGTTTCAGCATCTCTGGAAAAGGCACCCCACGGAATGGGAGCAGCGCTCGCAGCTTTGGGAGTGCAGCGTTGGTAGCACGGGGCAAAGACAAACACGATCATGACAAGAAAAGAACCCTTGCCTTCTCATTTTCTAAAGCAGCGCCATATGACAAGTGCAGTGTGTCGTGGAAGCAGAGGAACAAGGCTGTAGCTGTTCATATAGGGATGGACATGGTATCCATTGATAATGTAGAGAAGCCTGGCTTTCTTCATGTTACATGTGTGTGATGGAAAAAGTGACCCGCTGACTCATAAATACTTTGCAGAGGTTGTGGTTCCAAAACTGTAGAACGAAACACTACAAGTGCTCTGTGAAAAGTTGGAATCTGCTTTGTTTTTTGGAACTTTATTTATCTTCCCAGAAGATAAATACAAGTTTCGGTCATAGTGCCCACAATTTTTCGCACCATTGCATCTGCAAAGAGACGTCTAGTTCACAAGTGCGTAGTGGGCCAACCAGGTGTAAGTGATGGGGCCAGGGGCCAGGTTGATCGAGTCAGATTCGATAAGATTCTCTCTAGGACTTATGTGATTTTGGATGTCAGCACAACATTAGGGCTGTTGGCTGAGTTTTCTTTGGTACTAGAAACACACTGGAGGTCTTCCAAATCATTGGGACTGCTTACTAGGTCAGGCTAATGTAGAAGAGGTGCTGTAGAATACCTCACAGCTTCTCTTCATAGGCCTTCAAACCTCTGGATCACACCACATACTTGGTTTTGTATCTACTTAAAGGAGACCATATGAATTCAAATATTTTGCTAATTTTACTTTGATACACTATATCCCCATGGGTACACTCCACAGCATTGTGGCATTTCAGCCTCAGTTCTAAAGGTAGGTTTGACACAAAAAATTCAATTCAGTTCAGTTTATTTATATAGCACCAATTCACAACACATGTAATCTCAAGGCACTTTACAGTCAAAATCATAAAGATCATTGTGAGAAAAACGGCTCACCAGCTCCCATCTCACGTCAGAGGAGGAGTAAGCAGATGACTTGAAAAAAAAGGTGGTAAGAAACAGCGGACGACAGAATTCCAGTTCCAAAAGCGTGTAGCGGTTTATTTACTGGTGCGATGGTGAAGACAAAAAAAAACCAAACAAAATACTTTCAAATAAAGAAAACAAAACCGGCCATTGCAGGCAATACAAACAACTGACAGCCTCACAGCAAGCTGACATTAAATATAGTTTTTTAAAGCAGACCTTCCAAAGCAGTTTCTCCAACCAGTCTCTCCAAGCAGCCCTCTCAAGCCATTGTGAGTGTGCCCCTTAAATAGACCCACCAATAATCAGCCAATTGGGACAGCCCAACTGAACAGGGAGGCAAATCCCCAATAAAGCACAGTTAACATTGTAGAAAAATAAATACAGACAATGTCATCATTCATACAAAAACATACATATTTATGAAATAATTTAACCATACTAACATTACCATTTCACCTACTTATTACCATGCAAACAATTATTATAGAAATTGAAATCCCACTTAACACCCCTGCCCTCTAATAGTCTTTTCCAATGCCCTGGGACAATGGATAAGAGACTGTCTCCGATGCGGTACGTGTTTCCACATGGACCAGTATGCTGACGGACTAAGGGAAGAGAATGTGTAATTTGACTGGGAAGTTTTATTGCCGACTATGGAATGTATACTGATGCTGACGCAGTGGATACTTTCAGAGTTCACTACGCTGGTGAGTAAGTAAAGTGTTGAATGAAAGGTGACGTTGTAATTTCAGAACTAGTGTAAATTACCGGATGAATTGTTTGGAACTGCCGCCGCCATGACGGCCGGTCTGTGGTGCATGCTGGGAAATGTAGTGAAGGATGCGACGCTGTGTGTGATAGACGGCGGCTCCACTTTGGGAACAGAGGGGGAAAACGGCTCCATTTTCACGTTTCCTCCCCCTTTTGAAGTCTTGACACAGGGGTGGCGAGACAGGAAATCCGCTACAGGGTTCAGCTTCCCCGCCCTGGACTGAATTTTAAACCAAAATGGCTGTAAAGACAAAAACCATCTTGTAATGCGAGCATTGGAGTCTTTCATTTTCCCCAACCATTGGAGTGCCCTATGGTCAGTCTCAAGCAGAAAGTCTCTTCCTAACAGGTAATATCTGAAAGACTCAAGAGCCCATTTCACAGCTAGGCACTCTAGCTCCACCACAGAATACCTGGTCTCCCGAGGAAATAGTTTGCGGCTGATATAAGCCACAGGCTTCTGCTGTTCATCCTCCCCCTGGAGAAGGACCGCCCCCAGCCCAACTCCAGAGGCATCAGTCTGCACAACAAAAGGTTTCTCAAAGTCTGGACTCTGCAGCACAGGCTAACAGAGTAATGCTGCCTTCAAGTCTTGGAAAGCCCGTTCATGCACCTCCTCCCACTTCACCCTTACTGACCCCGACTTCCGGGTCAGGTCAGAGAGAGGTGCAGCCCGGGTAGCAAAGTTCGGGACAAATCTCCGGTACCACCCCGCCAGCCGCAAGAAAGACTGTATCTCCTTTTTGGTCTGGGGTTGTGGGCAGTCTCGGATAGCCTCCAACTTGTCCTTTTGAGGTTTGATTACCCCACTGCCGATGATGTGTCCCAGATACCGGACCTCCGGCTGGGCTAGGGCACATTTCTTTGGCTGGATCGTCAGCCCAGCTGCATGAATGCGCTTCAAATTCTCGGCCAGGTGTTCAATATGGGCTTGCCAGGTGGCACTGTAAATCACAGATAGACCCTACAGGTGACGACAGTGAGTCGCAGGAAGCCCTAGCGAGGAGGGATGCCAGTGAGCAAAGATTCCTTGAAACTGAGAGCAAGACCATGGAAATACGGTGGTCCAAGTATGTAGCGCCGGATGTAGACAATCTTGTAACAAAGTTCAAGTGTGCTTATGAGCAGGCTGAGGCGTTCGGGAAATGTAAAGTGGAGTCATGGTCGGAGCAAGGGGTTGAACGTGGTAAACTGGATAGGAAGCTCTATGAACTCAGAGAGGCTTTGTACTCATGGAGAGACTAGTGGCCCCATGGAAAGGACAAGTGGACGCTGTTTTATCATTGAGAGAGGACAAGGTGCAACTGATGGATGAGTGGACATGCCGACGTGAAAACGAGGTTATGATGACGAACGGTGAAGAACAAAATGACGATGGCGACAGTGACAGAGGTGAGGAGGAAGAGGATATAGATGTGGGGGGCGATGACACGGTCGGTGAGCCTGTTGCAACAGTTAGCGACAGCCTCCCAGCTGCGGATGACCCGTAACCCTTCCTACTGCTACTCCACCTGATGGAGCAAATATTACTACCTGCGCTGGTCAAGGTGCTACTGTCACTAGTCGACCTCAGAGCAGGTATGTAGCAGTTGCCACACACAGCACTTGCATGTACACAGGTGTGGACAACAGCTCTCAATGGGTCCGACCTAAAATAATGCTCCCACCCATAAGTTTGGCACTGTAAGGCTGAATGGGTCAAGGGATTGCAAGAAACGTCACTTGCTAGACAGCATAGGTGAGACTGTCAAAAGTGAACTCAGACTGTTGTGTTGCAGAGATACAAATGATATCTTTAGGGAATTAGATGACCGTTATGGTGATAAAGCACAAACGGCAGAAGAGATCGTGTTGGAGCTACAATCACTGCCTGCTGTAAAGAACCACCAGCCACGAGAGACGTTAGAGTTGTTTCTAGCAGTGGAGAGGGCAGCATTAGACCTCATAGACCTGGGATGTGTAGAAAAATACAAAATCAGCTGGTGATTCGGTCTTTAGAGAGTAAACTCCCAGATGCCCAATCCCAAAGTGCTCTAAGGCACCACAAAAGAAGGATGCTGCTAAGAGGGAAAATAAAGCAGAGGAAAAGAGGGGACCAGAGGAGCAAGAGGCTGTGTTTGCTGAATTGGGAGTGACTCCCAACCAGATGGAGGCTGTCCGCAGAGCCTTTACTAACAATGTAACGTCAAATGTATGTTTTAACAAGAATCTGATAGAACAGAGTGGCTTAAAAGAACATCCCATATTCATGATGTTCCTACCAGTCATAACAAAGAGAGGAGACAGACTTGGAGCCTTGGTCGATCGCCCTTCTGACACCAATTACATTACGCACCAAGCTGCAGAAAGACTGGGACTGACCAGTGAACCAATCTTCCTTGTTCTTTATGGTGTTGGCACGATGAAGGTGAGAGTTGATACAAAAAGGTATCTTGTGATTATAAAAGTGTGGACCTCACGAGGAACCCTGAAGTTCCACGAGATGATGGAAGACATCACTAAAGTAGACCGAGTGGTGAGTTCACTCAGCTGCTGGAGCAGTTTTTCCCTGTAGTTAAGCCCAGAGAACCGGCCGGCCCAGAGAATATTGATCTGTTGATCAGTACTCTAGAACGCTGATTAGCTCCACAAAGATTGCAAAGGGTTGGCGACCTGGTGATGTGGGACGGTCCTCTAGGCAAGACTGTGAGTGGTGTGTATCCAGACCTCTTTGTGGAGGTGATCACATGGCTCTCGCAGACGCACTTTGCACACTCCATGAAGACGATAGCTGTTAAAGTTCACAAATGCTTCATGGGACGGCCAGGAAGCCATTTGGAAAAAGAAAGCAGTGTGGAAGTCCAAACGACGGCTGCATGCAATACAGAGGTCCTTGAATGGCTGAAATGGGATAGCATTGGTGCTGCCTGTGACCCTACCGTGGAGGGTGTCGCTGTGGAAAGTGCTCATCGGGAGGGAAGGAGATGTCCCTGGCAGAAAAGAAAGAGCTGGAGATAAAAGGGCAGGTCTAACCTTCAGAGAGGGTGACACCCACAGCGATCGGCCCCACTGGGAGGTCCCCTGGAGGGAGGACCCAGCCTCTCTTCCCAACAACCGGAAGGCTGTGGAAGCAACATTCCTGAGGGCTAAGAAGCAGCTTATGAGAGACCCCCTGTGGAAAGCTTACATGAGGCAAGTCCACGAGATGGTGGAGAGGGGAGCTGCTTTTAAGCTCATTAAGGATGTGATGGACAGCTGGGATGGTGCCGTGTGGTGAGTGAGCCACCTGACCTAATCAAACCCACACTCAGTGACTACGCCGGTGCGCCTCGTCTGGAATAGCAGTCAGGAGTTCAGTGTGGTAACATGAATAGCATTTTGCTCAAAGGCCCAGACATCGCTAAATCCTATCAGAGTGGTGCTCCTCAGGTTCAGAGAAGAACAAGCAGCCATATGAGACATCACCAAGATGTATAATTTGGTATGGCTGAAGGAACAAGAGGTCCATATGCATCGGTTCTGATGGAGGGACTCACAGAAAGATGAGATTGAGGTTTATGCTGTCGTGAGGGTGAACATGGGAGACAAACCAGCGGAATGCATTGCACAGTTTGCCATGCGAGAGACTGCAAAGTTGCCTAAGTTCGCTGACATGAAGGAGGAAAGAAGAGTCATTGAGGAAGACTCCTACGTCAATGATCTCCTAATGTCCCACAATGACTCACGCTGTCTGGACAAAATCGTTGAGGGCATGGTGAAGATACTGAAAACAGGAGGCTTCTACCTCAAGCCCTGGGTCAGGTGTGGTCAAAGTGGGAGGTTGGATGGGACAGAATCTAAGCCAGTGACTGTGATGTTGCCTAACCAGCTAACGGAAGAAGATAACAAGGCCCTGGGAATTGGTTACATCGTGCAAGAGGACAAACTCTTTGTGATAGTATCCATCAACTTCTCCAGAAGGAAGAAGAAGATGAGAACAGAGATTGACCTCACTGAAGAAGAAGTGGAAATAAAGACACCAAACTCACTGATTCGTCGGGTTCTACTGAGCCAGATTGCTGGAATGTATGACCTGATTAGTCTACCTGTGAAACAGAAAGGAGTGATACTTTTTAGAAGAGCCTTCCAGGAAGCTGGCAGGCTTACTAAAGACACCTGGGATGACACCTGGGAATGTTCATGGAGTACGCTCGTCTGAGAAGCATCAAGTTCTACAGAAGACTCACACCCTCCGACTGGAGGGGTAAACCCTTGGGAATTACATTTTCTGATGGGAGCTGAGAATCCTATGGCGTATTGCTGTACTTGCGATGGGAGACATCAGATGGTGTGGTAATCCGGCTGCTAGTGTCAAAGGCCAAGTTAACCCCCCTCGACCAGAAAGGTGAAGTCTGCGGGGCTGTCTTTGCCACACGTCAGAAGGGATACGTATTGAAGCATGGACGATTGAATGTGGAGAAGCTGTACCACTTCATTGATAGTCAGACAGTGCTGGGAGCCATCCAGAGAGAGAGAGCTACTGATACCAGACATTCTTTGCGAACCGAATCGGAGAGATCGAGGAGGCTGGGCTATTATCTGACTGGTGGTGGATACCGAGTGAGGTCAACTTCACTGATGTAGTCACAAGGGGGGGATCTCCTGAATTGCTGGGTGAGAATTATGTGTGGCAGAAAGGCCCTAAGTCCCTAAGTCTGCTGCAGAAGTGGCAGCTGGTGCTAGGGAGCTGGTGAGTAAACTTCAGATAAAAGCCTTTTCGGTCGTCCTCACCAGAGCTCAAACCAAGACGTTGTTAAACCCTGACAGTCCTGAAGGTGAAGGTCGTAGTCACAGATGGTGTTAGTGGGGCTCCAGTCTCCTCAGAAAATGGGATGAAATTAACCTTAACTGAGTCCTTGGATATGGAGACGCTGTGGGGAGCCAAGCTCATAGACCAAGTGGATCCAACTAGTGCAGTTCTCTAGTTAAGCTCTGTGGAACAATCGGTTATGTCCACAGAGTGGTGAAGAAGTGGTTGGCCCATGTAGGCAGGGCCTCTATGCCTGCAAAGTGGGAGGAGGTGCTGACAGTAAAGGAATGCAAAACTGCGTTCCAAGACCTGTGCCTAGCTGCCCAGAAGGGTGTTAAGTTTCCTGTGACGATGTTAAACAGACTGTTGTCATCAGAGATAAACCTTCAGGGCTCCTGAGATGCCATGGTAGAGTCCAGGGCATTACCCAGGGAGAGACCGGTGTGCAGGTGGTTCAGTCAGCTCGAGGGGGAGCTCGCTCATCACCTGTTTGCACATTCTCCTTTGGACTTTCCACAGTGCATACAGGAGTCAATGACATTTCTGGTCTTGCTTTTTTTTCCTGTCATGTTAAGCCTAATTAATAAAGCAAAGATACAGCAGTGGAATAGGCTTAAGTTCATGGTATTTTGTGCTTTGGTAACTAACTTAGGATAAGAAAAAGAGATGAATTAATCTACAAATATTTAGAATAGTTAGAAATCTGCAACATCTTTTTAGGTAAGTTTGGTGAACACACATTTAGTTTTTTTGAAAGTTTTCTTAAAGGAGAAGTTTGGTTTTTTACACTTTAAGCCCATTTTCTGTAGTGTCCAGGATGAAATCGAATGATAGACACCAAAATTTTGACAATTGCTCCTGTCTCTGCTTTTTGGCTCATTTAGAATCACCCCCTGGCTGCTTTAGAATGGCT
>NW_015151368.1:169099-172295 GCF_000732505.1 Cyprinodon variegatus
AGCCATTCTAAAGCAGCCAGGGGGTGATTCTAAATGAGCCAAAAAGCAGAGACAGGAGCAATTGTCAAAATTTTGGTGTCTATCATTCGATTTCATCCTGGACACTACAGAAAATGGGCTTAAAGTGTAAAAAACCGAACTTCTCCTTTAAAGGCATAGAGGAGGATTTTTGCGAACTTTTGAAAAGACCTGCCCTCTCCAAAAAACACACATGCACAACCCTGTACTCGCTCCTGAGAGGGAATGCCTATTAAACATTTGTGAGAGCATGAACTATCCCATTTCTCCTCCTGCAAGCTCTGTTTAAAAGTTGTTGTTTGCATTGCTCATACAAGCTTACTTTCCAAAAAAGGATTTGCAATTTTTCCACTATATCAGACATGGCAGGGGTAGGTAAAAATGGTGTGAGTGGGGCACTAGGGTGGGAAGGCATGATTGAGACTGTATTTTATTTTTTATATTTATTTATTTATTTATTTCTGTCCCAGGTTGGGGTCTGAACTGCTCCCTCTCCCAAGCACATCTCAAGTCTCCGCTAAGTGCAGAGCCCATTCCCCCCCTCCTGCTCTCCCCCCGCTGGCTTGCACTGATGGAGCTCTGGGTTTGGGGGTGGATGCTGGGGTGGCTGCTGGCTCATTCCTGGCAGCCTCTCACGGGGCCCGGCCGGCCGGGGCCTGGCAGGGGGTTCCTGCCAGGGGGTCAGGCGCCCCTGGGGCCTCGGATCCCTGGGACCCAAGGCCGGATTCACTTCAGGGTGGCTGGCTGCTGGCAGAGCCTGCGGAATAGTCCCCTCAGCTCCCGGGGACTCCGGCATTGCGGTGGCTGGGGGACTTCCTCGGGGCTGTCTCTCCTCCTCCCTTGGTGGGGGTCGGATTTACGGGGCTGGCCCCTCCTTGGTGCCTTCGCTCTTGGGGTCCCTTTGGGCATCTGGGGCTTTGGGTCTCCCAGCACCGGACTCACTGCTCTGGGGAGGTGCCTCTTCGGCTCTCCACAACCACTATTGAGCATTTTTTCTTTGGCTAAACTTTACATGCCCAAGTGCACTGTCACAAACAACTGCAGGTACTTGGTTCCAGAGACTTAGAGATTCACTTCCATACAGAAAGCCCACATTCTCATCTTCAGGTAACAGAGTACATGTCAGATTAAATAATACTACTTCAGCAATAGTATCTAGGTGTTACTTTATTGTGTGTCTCGTACCATGTCTGTTGGTTGTGCTGTTCTTTTTACATCAGAGCAGACTGAAAATGTTTTATCATTATCTGCCTTTCATCTCCTCTTTCTTTCATCTTTTCTCCTTTTTTTTCTGTTTTTCCTCTTCTGTTCTACTTTCATTGCAGTGTCCATATAAACTGTAAAACTCCCTGCATAACAATAATAAAGCTATTTATATGCATGAAACAAGCGGAGGACTATGGTGATAGCCCTACTGCTCCACTTGTGAAAATAAAATCTGTTGGGCTCTTTTTGGCATCAAGACAATTATTCTTATTGCCACATTGCCAATGTGGCAAAAAAAAAAAAAAAAAAAAAAAAAAATGGGGACAAGCACGTAGGATGGCCCTACTTAAACATATCGCCAAAATGATTGATAATTAGGAGGACCAATTATTTTGATGATCCACCTCGAAAAAGAACATCTCCCACAATACCTTTAAGTATTTTTTTTTTATTTTAAAAAAAGAAGAAGAAGAAATTTGTTCTGTCTCATAATTCTTGCACTTAATTAAAATCTACATTATTTGTAGAATACAAACTCAACTGTTTGGAAATGTACTTTTGTTGTTTTAATGTGTCCTTTTAGGAGCTCTTTTTTCACCAGTTTTAGAAACAGATTCTTCACCAGTTCATTTTCATTTATAAACATTTAAATTGTGAAATGGTCCAGCTATATTTCAGTTATCAATGTCTATGTGTCCTACAGCCACTCAACTTTATCAGTTAAGCAGCAAAGGTAAGAGGTTTGAATTTACAGATCAATTTAATGCATTTAATAAATGCAATAGATCTACAGTAAGTATACATAAGTAAACATATTTAAATTCCCAAGGGAAAAATAAAAAAGCCAATCAAAAGAGAGAAGGCTGTCATTGTTGTATTTTTAGACTTCTGTTTTCTCACCCTTTTTCTTCTACCTCTCTCTTAGCTGTTATTTTGATGGATGCAGCACACTCAGCAATATTTCATGGTATATAGGGTCGCAAAAAACTTTCATGGCAAAACAAACAGGCTTCGAGCAGCTTAGGCATGTGTTGACAGATAGGGAAGGAGCATTAAGTAGAGTCAGAAATGGCTACATGAATCCCCTCAAGAATAGAAAGAAAAAAAATCTGACGACTTGGTTGGACCATAACCATAAGGCTGGCTACGTTTTATATTGACACACAGACGCATATGCACACATACACACTGAATCAGTCCTTTGAGGAGCCTAGGGCCTAGAGGGAATAATCGTTAGCAACCTAAAACATGCCCTCATAACAAAAGGCCTCAAACAGTAATACTGTAGATGAAATAGTTGAGCCAAGAATATTAATCCAAACCAGCGCTTCAGAAAGTGTGTGTGTTTTACAGTTTGTGTGTGCATCCCTATTTGTGCCTTTCTCTACATATCACTGCTGTGTTTTTTTGTCTGGTCACACAGACTATAGAACCTTTGGACTCCATTTGTATGTTTGTTCTTACATGTTTGGGGAAAAAAAGACATACCTGCCAAGTCTTGTCACAGTGTATGATTGTGAGAGGTGATTATACTTTAGAGGTGGAAATATCATTACTTTCTGCTCAGAGAAATCAATAATTATGAAAACAATGAACCCAACAATGAAAACAACAAACCGATCCATGGCGAGGTTGGACAGAGCTTGGATCAGTTAACCGTGCTGAGCTTGGTTTCTTACGGCCATTTAAACATCACGTTAGCACAGGTTTTTGCCTCCTATCGGCTGTCCACGATACTACAGCTCTCAAAGCGGGAATTAAGCAAACAATACTGGCTGTGTCCATAACATTCAGGAACTTATGTACCTGGATTACGTCCTCTGCCCAAATTTTAATGAGAGCCTCGGCCTCTGCATCATCCCGGGTCACACAGCACTCTTTTGATGCAATTTATTGTTAATTGTAACAATCCCACCTTAACCTCAATATTCAGCAGACAAACTGGAAGCTTTCAAACTAGTTTATAGAAGTG
>NW_015151368.1:173093-185041 GCF_000732505.1 Cyprinodon variegatus
GTGTTTAACAAAAAGAGAGAGGGGGAAATTACTCGAGGTTCTCTGCCGAGACCACAATGTTGCGCTGAAAAACACTAGAAATAGTCACTGATCTGGCTGAGAGTTTAGTCAAACTAAGCGAGGCTATAAAATGTGAGCTAACTTATCATAGTATGCATTTTACTTGGCATATCTCTCTGATATCTATCTTTTTCCTTGCAATTAGCTTTTGTTAGGAATATGCTGAAATACTCACCGCAGTAAGAAAAAGCTTCTCTAGGAATGGCCTTTTCTGCCATTTTGCCCTCGTGGAAGGTGTCAATTTACTTTGGAAGCAAGATTAATTGTGAGATTTATAAACTCACAAACTCCCCAAAATACATCTTGCCAGAGGCCAAAAGATGCATTAGCCCTGAATACAGATATGATTCAAACCAATAAAATACCATGTATGACGTCAACCAGAAGTGGTAGGCTGACACAAAATAAAGATGGCTACACTGGTGGACTTATCTGTACATTCTCTTCTATTCATTCTGTTTTAAATGGAATTCCCTCTATTTCTTATTTGAAAAGCAAGAAAAACTGCGTGATTTGTGGTATGGTGAATGGGAAAATGTTTACATGTTCTTCCCATCCAGATTTGGCAGAGTTTCATTTATCATGTAACTCTGCTAGTTGTGAAACAAATCGAGAATGTGATAGGTCACAGCTACTGATGCTGTGATTGGCTAAAAGCTTAGCATTGGTAGCACTTGGTGATTTACCCAATCAGCTCAAAGAATTGTTCTGAATGTCCTGCCCTTTTGGGAACCCTTTTCCACCGGAGCCTCTCTAGATTGATACTGTGTAGAATTCAAATTGAACTAGTTTATGCCAAGTTAGGTGTCAGTGAGTAGCTTCTTAACATAGGATACAAGCCCTCGAGGCTGTGAGTTTGATGTCACTGCTCTAGAGTTTAACTTTTTGAAATGAATGAAAAAATAAATTATTTTTGTATTAATGCTTAGCTGCACCTGATTGAAAATTAAAAAAGGATGCATGGATAAAGGGTGCCAAAACTGAAAGCTGCGGGCCATTTGTGTCCTCTGAATGAGGCAACAAACGGAGCTCTACTACAATAATGGCACAAAATCTTTGTCCACAAGCATAGAGAGAGATTTAAACTTTTATGGTAATATTTTCACTGAAAATTTAAAGTCAAAGTAGTTATTTAATAAACTTTGCCAAATATGTTTTGAAAATATATACATGACTCTTACGCAGTTTATTTCTGAGCGATCAGAGACAAAAATATTTTCATTGATCAAAATAAAAAAAAAAAACAATCAATCCTCCCTAATATTTTAAAACTAGTTGTTTTATAAGAACAATTGATGCATGTTAAGCTCAATATTTGAAATAAATAAATAAAACAAATTTTTATGCCTTTATTTTATTTTATTTTATTTGCTCACAAGAACCTTTAATGTGATGATTTTAACCCTTAAAGTAAAATGGTTGGAGACCACTTTAGTGCAAAAGTCACTGAGAGACATGGTCGTACAATGCCTCTGGAATATCCTTGTTCCATCATTTGTTTTTATAGACGGGTAAAAACTTGCTAAAGAATCAGCCCTAACTCTGAGCAGCTGCTCAGAGGTGACTCTAAACGAAGCCTACACAACTGTACAATACTAGAGAGAACTTTTTAGTGTAACTATAATGTTGTATTCAATGTAGTAGGGAGGTCAGTAATTCCTAAACCTAATAGTTTAAAAATTTTGTTGTGAAAACCACATTATATAGGTTATCTGGCAGATTGTTCCATGTTTATAGTAAAAGGTAAAAATTAGATATTGTCTAAGATGAGTTAGGAGCTCCTAGAAGCATCTAAATCCCTGCATCTTATCAGGTAGTTACCAGGTACAGATCTGGATGTGGGCCAAAAGATGATCTGTATTGTAGATTTACCATTTTAACACAAAACATGACTTATTAGAACTTTTCAAATTAAGACATATTTCTTATTTTGTTATTTGAGTTCAATTATTACATTTCCCATTTTTTTGTCCCAGTCCCAATAATAATGGCTTTACATTTTCTCCATATTTTGTTTTAAAAATGCATATTTTGGGTCAGGATTTAGCCACAGCTTGTTCCTACTGCTTCTTTTTGCCACTGCTCTTTTTCTCCCCACAAACTGTGTGTATTTTGGTCTGTCTGTGGGGAGTCAGGGGTCATTATTAATCTTGCTGCCTCTTCTACCCTCAGGCATAACAGCAGGGCAGCACCGTTCCATTTGTGTGCATGTGTGTGTATGTCTAAGCAAGAATGAAAAGAGTGGTTGCAAATGAGTCATTTATGCTATTCAAGTAAGGTGTGGGTTTTTGGGAAAGCAATACCTTTGTCATAAAGTTGTGTTCATGTTATTGTCGTCAGAGGCTGTGTTTTGGTATAATAGCTATAGATGCACATTTGTAGGAGACATTTGCACAGGACAGACACCCATGAGAAATGAACAGAACAAGGGAGAAGAGAGGATGGGGATGATGGGGAAACCCAGACTGAGAGAGAACAACAGAAAGAGTAGAAGAGGGAGAGTGTGGCGAGTCGCTGTTCCTCCTGAACTCATTAACCACTGTCCTCTCTGCCCTCCCTCCTACCCTCCCACAATGCTGAACAGCAGTGTGCATCAATAACACTGGCGACAGCACGAGAGGGACGGGTCAGACAAGCAACCGCCATCTCCTTAGCAACCACAGCTATGGCCACCGTCACCAGGACAACAATTGCTGAGCTCAAATGGGAGAAGAGAGAGGGGGTACCCTTCCCCTGCAGGCCTACGGCTCCCCTCCCGCAGCCTGTCATGCAGAGAGGGCCGCCGCGCCTGCTGCTGTAGGATCAGAAGGAGGCTAAATCCCCAGCAAGGCTTCACACAGGATGAGGTGAGGAAAAGCTGACTGATCCCCATTCTAAGGTGATCTAAATGGACAGGAGATTCAGTCTGAGCGGAGGTTAGCAGCACTTCAAAAAGACGGTTGGTGAGGATGTCGGAAGAAAAGGACAAAGGGAGAAATGGACGCGTTATATGGCTGCAGTATGAGGCCCTATGAGACCCATGCTCCACCCAGAAAATCCATGCACCAAAACTGTGGTCCATAAGGAAAAGACTGCAGTTTCACAAGAAATCTAAAGATCTGCTAAGGTCCGGGTTTGAAAATAGTTACCCCAACGCTACCCTGACCCCCACAGACCCACGTCTTAGAAAACCACATTCAGCAGAGGTTGAGAAATGTAACTCAAAAAGTTGTTGTTCTGAAGAACTCCAATGAACTTGGTTCTGTCTTTCTTTTTTATTGTCAAGCTTGTAAAGTTGGCTAAATTCAAAAGGCATTTAGATCGTATTACATCCAAACATGCCTCAGTCAAGGCTCCCACCTCTGGTAAACTTTATTTCTACAAGCCTCCTTCAGACTTTTTTTTGCTCTATCACCACAGATGTTTTTATTCAGCATACTTTCCTGCAACATGAAACAAAGATCAGCCCATCTTCAGAGCTTAAGCCTCACCAAAATCTGAACATCTCATCAACTGGATCACACTAGAAGCAACGATTATTGTTAACATCCACCACCTCCCACTGAAGCCCAGATTAAGATTTTGACAGCATACCAAAATTGGAGCTTTTGCGATCCTAGAAGCGAAAACCCTGCGCCTTATTGGCAGCAGGAAGCATCATTATGCGACGGCTGCTGTTGAACATTCTGACACTGCCAAGGACCTCACTTTACGTTCTTTTCCAAATAATTGAATTAATAAACTAACTAAGATCCACCTTTATTGGTTTGCTTCTGCAACTGTTCAGCAGCGCTAAGGACAGTAGAGTTTATTATTGAACTATGCTTCCATCAACCACTCTTACTACAGACTCATGCTGAACAGTTTTAATTGTTTTGCAACTACATCTATCACAAATATATATATATATATATATATATATATATATATATATATATATATATATATATATATATATATATATATATATGCATTATAGGGAAATCCCTAAAAATCATAACCTGATAAGTAGGATAAAGACATGTTTGCTTGAAGTCCGTCACCATCAAAATTTCTCTTTTTCATTTAGTTATATTGATCAATCAACACTGCACACGTTTTCCAACTGATCTATAAGCTGTGAGGACATTTCTTGGCCACTGCCTTCTCCAGGTAATCTGTAAATGTCAGTGCTGGACTGCCTTATCCAATGCAGAACTTTAACTTTCAGCTCCTCCATTTATAAACGTATTCTTTTGTGTACTTTGGATTTGTCCTTGGACAGAGTTTGATACTGACAAAAGAAATCCTTTTATATATTTTCCGATGATCACATGGATATTTTGGGTGGTTAAAACAACTTATATTAAGAACACAACATGATGCTGCCACTAACATGTTTCCCTCTGGGTAGAGTGTACTCTGAGTCATTTTTAATTTTGTTACTGTAAAGTGCCTTGAGATGACATGTGTTGTAAATCGGCGCTATAAAAATAAACTAAACTGAATTAATTTGTTGTGTCAAACTTACCTTTAGAACTGAGGCTGAAATGCCACAATGCTATGGAGTGTACCCATGGGGATATAGTGTATCAAAGTAAAATTAGCAACATTTTTGAATTCATATGATCTCCTTTAACTAGATACAAAACCAAGTATGTGTTGTGATCCAGAGGTTTGAAGGCCTATGAAGAGAAGCTGTGAGGTATTCTACAGCACCTCTTCTACATTAGCCTGACCTAGCAAACAGTCCCAATGATGTGGAAGACCTCCAGGTGTGTTTCTAGTACTGAAGAAAACTATATATATATATATGACCATGTATGATCGTCTTTAGCAGAAGGTGAAAATTAGATATTATCCTCTGGGTCATTAACATATGGGCAGTTCTAACCCTTGACCTGTAGAGATTATTCTACAAAGAATTCTTCATAAAATGAAGAACATTAACAAACTTGGACATGTTTCTTGATCAGACCTAAAAAACAGAGGGTCTGTAGTCAGAGGATTTTACAGATGTAAATCTGATCCCTACAGGAGATCTTTCCTAACCATGGCCAGTAACTTTTAAGACAACTCTTTGAGGTATCTGTATAAAAGTTGCAACTTGTATTTTCCAAATGGGAAGTGAAGCTTAAGCGGAAATATAATCTGGAAGACTCTTATCAGCTTCACCTGAAACACCTGCGATGTTCCTCATTCAGCTCCAGGCATTCAACTGGGGGGCAGAACCTTCTCCGAAGCCAAACGTCTTGCAAGAACCTTTTCATTTAGCTCCTGACGTAGATTCTCTGTACCACATGCAAGGTAACTTTCACTCACCTCCACCCAATCTCCTCCCTCATTTTCAGACTATTCTCAGTTCCAAGCTCCCTCTGGCTTTTTCCACCACCAGTGTCCAGGCCCCAGGGAAAGACTACTTCTCTAATCCTTTTCTAGGTTACTCATTCAATCATACATTGATTCACAGCAATGAAGTCTTCTGTGAGGGCCCAAGCACCAAAGAACTGATTTGGTTTGTCTTTGTCTGCTTCTGTCTCCTTGAACCCCAGTGGGCCTCAGCAGATGGCCGCTCACACTGAGCCTGGTTCTGCTGGAGGTTGTTTACTGTTAAAAGGGAGTTTTTCCTCTCAACTGTCGCTACAAGCATGCTTAGTGTGAGGGATTGCATTTGAATCAATGAATCGATGAAATCAACTGGTTTTCCTTAGATTGAAAACTTTGAATTAATTTGACTGTGAGATGAAGTGAGATGACTTGTGCTGGGAATTGGCACTATAGAAATAAACTGAATTGAATTGAACACTGAATTGAGTTTTCCTCTCAATTGTCGCCACATACATGCTCCGTCTGATGGATTGCAGGCAGTCAATGAGTCCTCACTGTCAGCTGGTTGTCCTTACATAGAAATATTTTTGAAGAAAATGACTGTGTTACCTGTATAAATAAATTGAATATTTTCTAATTGCAACTTATCTCTGTATGAGTCTATTCCAATTTCTAAATTAAATTCTCAAAGATAATTGTTCTTAAAATTGTTAGCACCTAAATACAACTGATTATTTCTGCTGACTGCAGTTTGTTTGACACAGGGGCCTATATCCCTCAGCCAGTCTTCCAAATAGGAAAAACAAGAGTGCCTATAATCAAGTGGGTCCCCACAAGTCAGAAAATGGCAATTTAATTATTAATAGGCTAAATTTGTCAGTATCTCCAATTAATTAAGGTATTAAATCAACTGCAACTCTGAGAACCAAGGCTGGACAACAAGCAAGCTTTATGTTGTCGCCACCTATAATGTGAGGATGGAGAAGAAGGTTAAAACTCTCTGCAGCAAAGAGTGTCACCTTGGGGTCATCAAGTCTCCTTCACCATCATTAGATCCTAGCTACACACCATGGCTTGATTAATCTGTCAACTATTTTTCGATTAATTGACTAATAGTACGATAGTCAAGATTCCTTTTTACCCAGACTTTTTTGTAAAATTAAACCAAATGAAACTACAATTTTCCACTTGATGAGTCTTTTTTATCTTAAATTTAAAATGATTTTATTTATTTATTTTTTTACATTTTTATACAATCGCTGCTTGAAGTGGGTTGCACATCTAAGGCATGTTTTAGAGTCTTAATCGATTAATAAATTAGTTGTGAGTTATTTTAATAATTGATTATTCACGCTTAATCAGATTGTTTCAGCCCTACTTATTATTGTGCTACCATGAACATGGAGAGTTTTGCTAAATACAAACTTTAACTTTATCCTGTTGTACAATGTACACTGACAATAAAGCTTATTCTAATGGTTACATTGAGCCATTAGAATAAGCTAAAAATAAAAACAGCCTCTTAAAGCATTTGTAATCTGTAAATCAAGGCTCTTCTATCTATCTATCTATCTATCTATCTATCTATCTATCTATCTATCTATCTATCTATCTATCTATCTATCTATCTATAGTAAATTGTTAGCTATTCATATATAATAATTTAAAACTGGCAATTTTTTCAAGACATTACATAGTCTGTACATATTTATTAGAAATATTGAGGGATAAATACTGGCCAATGAAAAAGCGCGTTGGTTAAAGCATAAAATGTGACGGCTGGTATCAAAGACCGGATCCAGACCATATAGCAGTGTGCCAGGACATTTGCGCTAAAAATTGAGTCTTTCACCAGACTTTGGGGCAGGGCTGTATATCATGTCAGATAATCATTCTTATTGTTCTTATTTTGTTTTTCTTTATGATTTATTTTTATTTATTTATTTTTTTAATATAAATTCGGTGCGGTAAAATCTGCGGCGAGAGCCCACCACCTCCTGATAGACGTGAGGCGGGAGCGGGCTGCAGTGGAGGGCTATTTCCTTCCCTCGCGGAAGGAAAAACAAGAAGCGGAGGGGAGGTGAGCGAGCGCGAGCGTTCCACTACGCCGGATTGACCAATCATACATACAGAACGGTAGTGGGAGGGGCCAAATAGGAGCGTCTCAGCAAGTGAAAGCTCGCAAAGTGAGCTGTGCCCCACGTGGGTAATGAGTTCCGAACGACAACGACCAGAATTCAGGCCAATCACATCCACGAAAGGTGTTAATCTGGACGCTGATTGGTTCCCTGTTTCTTTTCTCAACAGAGCCCTGTCACTCAACACGCTTAGTCTATAGTTTTTAACTCTTTCCTACCACACGGCATGGCGCGGCTCTCTGCCCATAAAGCACAAACCTGCCCTGTAATGGCTAAATGTGAAATAATGAGTGGCTCAGAGGCGGTTTTCTTTTTTAGAAACACGAGCCTGGACTGTTTCAAAGTATTGCTTTACACGCTTTCAAAGAAAAAGAATGGGAACTTACTAAACTATATAGAAGAATCAGCGGCGCTACAGCTTTTTTCAAAGCGTGTGTTGCCGTGATCATAATCAAATCAACGTGTGAAGAAATGAATTAAAGCACATTAGAAAAGCATGTAAACCAGTGACGTATAAACCACATTCACACATTCAGGCCCTAAAAATGTTCACATTCCTTAAAAGTGCACTAAATGAATGGATTATAACTGGAAATGATAGGAACAAAGAGAAGAGTCCAATATTTGATAGTCAGTGACGCCTCACGTGTCGTGGACGCGTTTCACTTTCTACAACGTCCCACCCTCCCAACCCCAAAAAAGCAATAAACATTAACGCATCCATTTAAAATAGCACTACAGTCCGTCCCTGCGCCGCCAAGCAGTCATACAGGCACCAGCATTGACAAACCGAGCATCAATCTTCTCTCGTTCGTTATTTTGCGACCTTCAAAATATATTGTAAAGGTACTCCTATCAGAAAGAGCAAGAGAAGGCTAACATCGCCTCCCTGTGGTCATTCTCTGTATTGAAAAGAAAGATTCGTATAATAATAAAATAATTTTATTAGCATTCGACCATTGTTTTATTTATTTGAAGCATTTGTACCACCGGCCAGCATGGCATCATTCACCTTATTTACATTATTGCTCTGGTATTTCGTGACAACATTTGTACATAGCTGTGAATTTGGATTTCACATCATTTAAAATTTAAATTATTTCACCTCCACTTATTTATAATAAAAATATATTTTTTTTCCCTTAAGCTGATGATTGTGGCTGATGAAAGCCTAAATTTCAGTTTATCTGAAAACTGGAATCTGTTTTCTATTGAAACCAAAAATAAATATGTTGGTTTGAGCTACTTACTTATTTACTGACTACTGCATCAATACAGCCATGGAGAATTGGTGGCTCTCATCTTGCTCTTTACATTACTATATCATTCAAATTTTATTTCTGGAACACATTAAAACAATGTAAAAGCTGAATGTATATTTTATATAAATATATTCAGCACATATATCTATATAAAATATACATTCAGTCAATACATTCTAAATTAAATCAAAAGAATACAATAGAAGAAAAAGCACAACGGAAACACAGATACACTTAATCTGGGTTAGAAGGCAAAAAAGAAAAAAAGTTCTTTCAAACAAGTCTTTCTTTAAAAATCAAGAAATAGACCAATAGCATAACTAAAATTTAGAAGTCAGAACTGCAAAAACCCTAACAGATTTTGGGACACATAGTTAGGCAGTTCAGATAAAAAGGAACAGCCCCTTTAAACAGCTAAAAACAAACGCAATAATTTTAAATTGAATTTCAAACTTCACAAGAAGTCAATGAGATGGTGCTAAAACTGGAGTTATTTGCTCACATTAGTTTTTACGAGTTAAGAATTGTGCTGTAGCAGGACCAATAGTTCTATTAAATTAAGTTTATTTATATATCGCCAATTCACAGCAGGTCATATAGATGCTCTTTACATATATAATTCAATTAGATCATCCAGTCATTGGTTTAATGTTTTCCTTTATAGGATGAGAATGTGGTGACAGGATTTGCATGGAGCGTTTTGTTGACTCTACAGCAATCAACTATGAAGAAAAAGCTACTATGGAGAGAAAAAGGAGAGAAAACAAAGAACTAACAGAAAACGCACAATTCGAATAGACATAGAATGAAATTGCCAAATAAAATTTGTCCTTATGTGCTCCAGCAGTATAAGCCCATAGCATAACTTTAAATATACATACTATAAACTTTCTCAAAAAGGTGATTTTTGAGCCTAGTCTGAAAGGTAGACAGGTTGCCTACCTCACAAACTAAAACTTGTAGTTGGTTACAGAGGAAAGGGCCTTGATGTTAAATAATATATCTGCTATTCTACTTTTAGAAATTCTAGGAACCACAATTAAACCTGCAGATTTAGAGTACTGTTATAAATAATTTGGGAAATAAAACATATCTCATATATAAGATGGAGCTTGGTTGTTTAGGGCTTTATATGTGAGAGGGAGGATTTTAAATTCTATTCACGATTTAACAGGAAGCCATTGCAGCAAATCTCATATAATCAGAGTAAGATGTGCCATATACAGTAAAATTATTCTTTGAGTATATTTCTGTTAATGTTTTCTTTTTTATTTGTTGAATTAACTCTTAAAGGATATTGTAATTGTTTTAGAGGCATCTGTATAATATCTTAAATCCACTAATTACATTAACATTAAGAAGAAGATCTCAGGTGAAAGAAATAATAAGAGTTTACAACAGAGACTAGAGGATTTTTTTTTAAATCTCTATCAATCCATGAAGAGTGGCAAAGAGCAGAGAAGGAAGAAATGGATGAAAATGTAATGCATAAAAAGGTATAGTTTGATATGAAGCAAGACTGTTGATGAAAAGGTTTAATTTAATGAACATTGAGGTGAATGTAAAGAAAATAACCTGCACCTTTCTTTTGCACATCTGACATGTTACATGTCACCTCGTTTGCACCAAACTTTGATTGGCTGTTAAAGCAAGCTAATCTCAAACCTATTTTCTTTCAGACCTGTTCTTGCTCTCATTCTTTTCAACACAAAACAAAACAAAAAGACAGATTTTAGCTTTATGATCATTTAAAGCATGCTTTCCTAAAATTGTCAGATAGATGCACAATATGTGGGTGTCATGGTCAAAACTTGTTTGTCCTGTGTTCTGTTTTCTTCTTTCCGGTTTATTAGCTTTAGGCCTGCATATTGGACCTCATTTGAAGTTTAGAAAACTCAGAATGATTTTGTTTATTACTTTAAAGACACAAAAAAACTGTTTTCTCCTTTGAATTCCTCTCATTAAAATTTTTGACATCTAGTGTCAATTTTTTTTTATCAGTTCTCTTAGTAGATATTTTGTTAAGATTTCATTATTTTAAGAGTTATAAAAAATAATGTATGTTGTATAATGTTTGTTTGCCTTCCCATTTTGATGAGTGGTCAAGAAAAATAGCATTTGTGACTGGATACTAATACCTAAAAAAAATAGACATTACAACACACTCTAATTTGACAGAGAAATAAGAAGTACTTTAGTTGCGTTCAGTGTATATAAAATTGAAAAGGGGGAACTGTAGTTGTGACACTGGTGAGTTCGTAGTTGGTAATTCATTCTAAAAGGATTTGCCTTCCTTGTTGAGCAAATTTTTCAGAAAGTAAAGTTTTGATGAAAATGATTATGTCTCAGTAATTAGCTTTTTAAAGACTATTTCCAAATCTTTTAAATAATAATTGTGAATATCAATATAGATCTGACATGTCTCAGGTTTTCTTCTGCTGAATTCATTGGCCACTTTTATAGTGTTACAGTTAAAGTTGAATATTTGGAAAGTGTTCAGGAAACACAAAAGTATAAGTGAATAATGCTCACAAGCCTCCAGAAAGCCTCCACTTGTATGGCATGTTTAGACCCATTTTTGAGAGGAACAGCAACACAGACAACTGGTGGACTCAGAAATTGATCCGGCTGATCTCTCTTTCATTCAGTTCACAACCTCTGAAAATGAAATGAACACCACACAGGAAGGAGGGAGAGGAAGGCAGACTTATTGGACTTATTGGAGAAAAAAACAAGGAGATGAGAACGACTGGAGGAAGAGACAGGAAGAGTGAGCAACTGTGGTGGGGTGTGCATGTAGAGAAGATGTGTGTGTATGAGTGTGTTGGGGGGGCTACACTGTGGGGTACGAGGCAGCACCCTGCCGTTCCAAGTAATGGCAGAATAGAACTTAATAGGGTAGAAAAAGGCTGGAGGCAGTTAACTCAAAAACGGTCATTTTAAATTCCCCATTCTCCATCTCTCCATTCCCTCTCCTCGGTCTTTCTGTGCTCTTTGTATATCTACAACTCTTCTGTCTGTCTGTCTGTCTGTCTGTCTGTCTGTCTGTCTGTGTCTTCCAGCACCTTTAACTTCCCCCCACCACTTTCATCACTCTTTGAACCACTTCTTTTCCTCCTCTTCCTTCCTATCACTCTTTGCACCAGTGCCTTCTATCCATGTCCCTTCTCACCAACCCCCCACCACCACCCCCCACCCCCAC
>NW_015151368.1:185051-188449 GCF_000732505.1 Cyprinodon variegatus
GAGGAGGTGTAATGATAGCTATTTGAGTCTCATCAGAGGATCGCTGTAATGGCTTCTAAAGCAACATCCCACAGTTGCCACAGTGAACCTGGCACAGCCGCTGTCCCAAACGAAGTGGTGAAGAAGGAAAAAAAACATCTGGTTAGTTGTAGACAGGCGTCACTGTGCCGACAGCAGCAGCAGATGATGACGCAGCCCCCAGGGGCCACAGAGAGTGAGCTAATGATGCGTGGGATAGGATACATATAAGGACGAAATACAGTGATAGTGATAATAGAGAGAGTAATGAAAACACTAGCAGCAGTAATGATAACATTGTATGACTCTTCTGAATTGTTAGCACCATGTTTGTCTCTCTCCTCCACATGCACCTCTTTTTATCCTCTTCCACTAGGTTCCCCCCATTGGAAGATTTTTGGTTTCATTTAAGGAGCAAAATAGAAAGGAGGAGATCCATGATTAGAAATTCAAGGATGCAAAAGCGAAGATCTGATTTCCATTTTAATTCCTCTATTTTTTGAAGAGATGGATGCTGAGCTCACAATGAATTTCATGCATGCACACACATGCCTGCAATGGAGCCCATTGCTCATAGGAGATCAGTTGAAAAACTGAGGAGTGAAGATTAATTGGTGGAAGATGAGAAAACTATTGGTTTTTAGATATGTTTACGCCAAACGTAGTTCTTAAAATACACATGAAAATAAAGATTTACATATCTCAGAGATGTACCTTCAGTGTGCAGGTCAGGGATGCAGGGCCAGATCTAGTTTCTGCTTCTCATATCACTACTACAACTACAGTACTCAGTGCTTATGTTTACAGCTCCTGTAAACTCCTTCAAAGAGGTATGCAATTTAAATGTTTTTCTTTGCCATTGTTAGTAATGAGAAGCTAGTAAAACATCATAATAAATGGGTTATACATGTGGAGAGAGGAGGTAAGAAAATAAATGTAGAGAAATCATTCGAAATGAATCAAGATGCAAAATGATCCTGAGTTTAACAGAGGTCCGGTCAGACTACCAAAATACTCACAATACACTCATGATATCTACGTTTAGCAAGTAAGTATAGTGCTATAGAAAAATGAAGATAAATTCATCATAGGCATGCATGTCTTGACAAACAGGCAAACATCAGTTTTGCAGCATCAAATTATAATCTTTTTGTCCTGATTTAACGCTCCGACTTGTTTCTATTTTTTTTAGAGCTAATAAATCTACCAAAAAGTAATTTGAACCAAGCTGTTTTATACCTCTTACATCTCCGCATCTTTGCAGTTACAATTTTTAATCATCTCACTGCAACGAGAGTATAAATGTATCATTATTACGTGGTTTGTTTTTTTATGTTTTCACAAAATTAAATCCATGTTCATTTCTTTTATGTTTTGCAGTATCCCAGTTTGTGATAATGATATCTATTTTTATGCTTAGCATGCTTAGTAATGTCATGATGCTTTTAAGGGATCTGACCCACATGCAGGAAACCACTCAGAGAAACCACAGTAAAAGTTTAACATGTTTATTAGAAGTCCAAAATGGGTAGGATTCAGGTAAATTCAGAGACCTGGTGAACAGGAACTGGAAGTAAGAAGGGAAGTTCACAGAGGTTAGTTCAGGGTCCGTGGGAACTTTGAACGACGTCTAGCAAAACAGAGATAAATGGGACTCAAGTGATGCGGAGAAAGGTTTCTACCAGTCAGTGTGGGTTTGTCCAAAGAAAGAGGGGCTCATTGGAGGGCTGACAGGTTTTGGTTAGGTTGGTTCCTGAGGAGCAATGGAGCAGACTGCCACTTAGATTTCCAGGAGTACTTGAACGAGACGTGTGGAGATAAATCCCCTGCTCAGTGTGAAGCTCAAACAAATCCTTCCAGGGGGGAGAAGGCCAAAAAATCCAGTATGCAGGATGACTTCCTGCCGAAAGGCAAAAGACAAAACAACGTTAGAACTCAGAGAAACAAAGACTCAGTTAGACTCAGCTACAGTAAACTCAGCTTGGCTAGAGTACCCCAAACTGGCAAACACTCTGGCGTCGATGTAGTGACAGTCCACTGCTCAAATACTCCTCAGTGATGAGCCAACCAGCTGCAGGTGTGAAGGACCAACAAGGACAGGTTTCCACCTGGTGGTGGAGGGAGAGAAGAACACCAAAAACACAACCCACACAGACTGGATTCCTAACAAGTAAGTTATGCTATGTTGTGATTCTAGCTTCTGAATTTCAAAATATAACTTACTCCCACATCGCAGTATCAATTATCAAATATTGTTTTATTTAGGCATGTAATTGTAGATATCTGTAAAACTGCTCCTATCACACGCTTGTATTTGGCAAAATAAAAGTCCAAGCTTTTGGGTGTTACATAGCACAGACTTTCTATTTTGATTACTTTTTGCTCTTTCTCATATTATTGATATTTGTATACTGCAAAAAAGATTAAATCCATTAAAATGTAGCAACAGTGGAGCAAAAGGGGTTTGCTTAGACAGCACCAGGTGAATACTCTACAAAGCAGGGCTGAGCCAGGACAAAAAGTTGTAAAACTTTGTCCTAAGATGGCCACCACTACGTAAACACATAGCTGGAGATCTTATAACATCTATAGGTCTATAAGTCTCTCTCTGGAGAGTTTAGAATCTTGCCACAAACAGTGTAGTTTTCCTAAGAAATTATTCCTTTAGAGACTGGAAGGCGGCAAAAGGAGCAGTACAATCTTCTGATTTGGCTAAGAACAAACACATGAAAGCAGGGAGGTTAATAGTAGAGGTGAAAAATGAAACATTTGAGGTGTAAGAGAAAGGCTTTGGGTCAAAAGAGCGTGAAATGTCCATCTGACTGTGGACAGAAGAGAAAGATGCTGAGATTCTTTCTGAACTTAACCTGAGGAAGAATGACTTGAGTTATTTGGCTCTGTCAAGAATTACATCTGTCTGATCCACCTTCTGCTTGGAGCCTGGGATCTTCTTCATCACTGACCCGCATCTCTGATATTGTTCTGATGGAGCTTTTTTCCAGTACTTCCCTGTATGCCTCCTTGCTTTCACCTATCTGGACCTTAAGTTGCTTCTTTTATTTTTAGTTCAATCTCTAACGTTCTGCTCTCTCTGCTTTTCCTCAGAGTAGCTTTGCCTCGTCTGTTCCTGTTTTGCTGTGACTCCATCCTGGAGAGAAATGTCAGCTGTGCTGCTGCCATCAACACCTTTGTTTATAGATGCTGGAGATCTGCCTTTTTTACAGTGTAGGCCTGTTTCTCTGACTGTGACTGGCTGGATGTGCTCTCTTCTGACATGGCAGTTGGCTCGGAGCTCGTCTGCCTGGCTGTGTGTTTCCTGGACGGGGCCGCCTTTTACAGTTGCTTTTTGTGTCTCTGCTTCTGTCTCCTTGAACCCCAGT
>NW_015151368.1:188873-198039 GCF_000732505.1 Cyprinodon variegatus
TTCTGCTGGAGGTTTCTTCCTGTTAAAAGGGAGTTTTTCCTCTCCACTGTCGCTACAAGCACATTTAGTGTGAGGGATTGCATCTGATTCAATGAGTCAATGCAATCAGCTGGTTTTCCTTAGATAGAAAACTTTGAATCAATTTGACTGGATGATCTGGTTAAACTGTAAAGTGCCTTGAGATGACTTGCGTTGTGAATTTGGCGCTATATAAATAAACTGAATTGAAATTGAATTGAATTCTGTGTACTCATCATTAATTCCGTCTCCTTTCTAAAAGGGGTCATAGAATGCAAATCCGAGTTTCCATTGTCATAGAGGAATAACGATAGTTCAGTGGGGGAAATGGACGTACAGAGAAGTTCAAACCTCATCGACACCTCCTTTCGATGCAAATCTCACAATTCCAAACTGCCAACTTAAAACAGGCAAACAATCCAAACGAGGCACCGTATTGACGTCAACTCGGGGACGTTGCCTTATTTGGTTCTGGTCTGTACTTTTGTCATGCCCTGAAATCTACATACAGAGCAGCTCACTGGTTCACTGGCCCAAGAACATGAACAGAGGTTGCAAAGATGTAAGGCACTAGTTTAACTGTTTAGCCTACAGTTGAGTTTACTTTTACAAGAATTGCAAAGCAGGCAGTTTCTCTATTGAAAAAAGGGCCACATGCATAAATGCAGTGTTCCAGGATACACGGAAAAAGGGGAACATTTTCACAGTCTTCCCAAGGATCTGAAGAATCGCCAGGCATGGATTATTTTTGTTTATCAGAAGGATTATGAAGTGTCGACTGCTGGGCCGCTAATTGGACCGGANCTTCCCAAGGATCTGAAGAATCGCCAGGCATGGATTATTTTTGTTTATCAGAAGGATTATGAAGTGTCGACTGCTGGGCCGCTAATTGGACCGGATCGGATCTCAACAGAGAGCCATGGGTCGCCGGTCCTTGGCCAGAGGACACATGTATATATTGGTAGTGTGCTTCTGTGTCACTGAATACTGACACCTGCTGGACATTTAAAATCCTGACATGCAGCCTATATGTCAGATAACTAACACTGATTTGATGACGTTGTGCAATAATTTAGGACATTGTATGTTGTTCCATTCCAACTCCATTTTCTTTCACTTCAGCTGGGCCAGGTTCGTGGAGGCAGCAGTCTAAGCAGGGATGCCCAGAGTTCAATATTGAATGTTATATTGTATTATTTCACATCTTCCTTTAAATTTAAAATATATTTGTCCTTCCCAGTTGCAGTCAATAAATAATGTGAACATATATAATGTGAAAATATTTAAGTAATATTTTACTGAGGATGCTTGTGGACAAGGATTTTTTAAATCATTATTTCCTTTCCTTTCAAACCTTTTGAAAATTACTCTTGTTTTAGTTAGTTGGAAAGACTTTTTCTAACTTCTCCTTCTTTAGAAAAGACCCAGTTTGATGGCACATATGAGCCTGGACAGCAAAGAAATTATACGTAAAGAAGAGGTTTGGATAGATTGCCTTTTAGTCTTCTCAGTATTTCATAGGATCCCGCGACCTGGCAATATTGGCCTCTGCCTGCTATATCTACATCTTTAAGATGGCATCATCTGTGGCACTTTTGGTCAGACTGCCCATTTCGGTTTTAAAGATGTTGTGCAAGTTTACCAGAAGGTTATGAATATATTAAATAACCACAACTGGAACATATAGTTAATTAATAGGTAATTCAAATCAAGGGTAAAACTGAATAATTATTATCAGTTCATTTATAAAAACTGTATTTTGCTCACTGACCAGGTTTATTAGTATCTTACATAAAAGGTTGGACTCCTGAATCTGGAAGTTTAAAATTCAGCTGTCTTTCACCAATTTAGTAATTTAGACTATGGCTATGGCTAAAGATATTAATCACCAACCAAATAAATCTGTCTCTGTTCATTCGAATTCTGCAAAAAGAAAAGTGACTCCAGTATATATACGGTATGTTTATTAGCGACTAATCACATATTATTATAATAATTATATCTAAGAACTACTCATACACTAAACAATACTGAAAATAATAATAAATAAACAGACAAAAGGGGAAGGGGGGTTCAAGAGTTTGTTCAAGAGTCTTAGGAATATTTGAGTTTTATGTCTTAATGCACTGAAAGCATCCTTTAAAACAGAAACAGATAAATGTGAATAAACCCTGATGCAGAGATGCTAACTGCAGTGAAAACAGTGCAGTTTCATTTCGTTTTATGGTAAAAAATGAATAATGACTTAGGAATGCATTAAACTGTGATGAGGCTGTAAGATAAATGGGTTAGCTTAGCTGGCCCTGGGGGTTCTGGTCTGGACGAATCCAGCTGAAACAGGGAATAGGTTAGCTCTCTTGGACAAACGGACTGGACTGAAGACGGGGCCTGCAGAAAACTGAACCGATGCGAAGGCCCTCCACTCTAACGAGCAAAAACAGTGACATCCATCTTTCTCCTTTTCCATCTGATGCTTAATAAGTGCTCTGCTTGGGGTAACTAGGTAGAATAGATGGTCATGTTTGTATTTTATTTTAAATAAGCCTTCTGATTAAACTGCTGATGGTTTTAAGTGTTTTAATGATGCTAATGCTCACTGAACAGACTGAATGAGCCACGTGGGTCCGATGAAACTACTGCATTGGACTGGCTAGCATTGTTAGCTCCCAGCTAATTTGGCAGCTTATGGCAGACATGCTGAGCTAACCGTTTCTTTGTTTCAGCTAGACCTGTCCCGACCAGACCTCCTGGGACCAGCTTATCTAACCCATTCTCTTTCAGCCTCCTCACAGTTTAATGCCTTCCTGAGTCATTATTTGTTGTCTTACATTAAACCAAATAAAAATGCACTGTTTTGCATGCCTTTAATATCTCTGTGTCAGGGTTTATTCACATTTATCTGCTGCTATTTTAAAGGATACTTTCAAAGCCTTAAAACTCTAACATTCCTAACAATCTAACACTTCTTCTTCACAACAGTTTAGTATGTGGATCTCTTTAAGTGAAAATGTGTCATGCATTGACAATTGTAGTTTATGCAATGTTTTTGCTGTCATTTAGAAGGAGCAAATCCTTTTTGACAGCTTCCTGAACCCTTTGTCTTCTTGATGATATCTACATTATTCTATGTGATTAAATAAAGGCATATGTTTATTGTCAACGAAAAGCAGTGCAAAAGTCAGTGTGTGTTGTGAAGGAATATGTATGTGGGAAGGTTGAAGAAATTCGGAGGGGCTGTTACAGTAGATTAGCCAGGCTGCAATGATTGGGTTGTGGATTAGATGGAATCAGGCACAGACACGTCTGTTTACTCCTCAAAGAGGACCTATAATAAGCTGATTGGCTAGGCTGATTACACACACACACACACATTCTCATCTTTCTATATTTGTTGAGGACCTTGTGTAATTTTATGCCCCAACCCTGTCAATAACCCTAGACCTAACCATTACCAGTGCATAACTAACTCTACACTCTATTCACATCTTTGCCCTAAACCTAACCGTTAGCAAAATAGCTACATGGGACAAGATAAATGTCTTCATTTCACAACAACCAATCCTCAAATTAATGGTGAAATTGAAAAAATGGTCCTCACTCTGATGCCAAGACAGGGATACCAACACACAAGTTTTATTTCCATGTTTTATTGGGAGCTTTCATTGACTTCCATTCAGTGGTACTGTATGGCCTTACCCCAAGCATTACCAACATATAGCTAACCCTAACCCCCAGACAACCAGAAGAGAAATTTTCCTCATGGAGACCAGTTGAGCGCTTCCCACAAGCGCATGTACGTCCCAATGATGTGGCATAATTAAAAATCTGCCTTACAACGTTCCCACAAGGTAACAAAACCAAGTCCATACCTGAATGTTTTATAGCTTGCTGCCTTTATACCCACCATCTCCTTTCCCAAATTTAGATGATAAGTCTACCTCCTAATGCTTCTCAGAACCATTTCCCATTAGGACTGAGAGAACTTGCAATCAGAGACGCAATGTAATCAAACCCAGCACAGGCAGGGAAGAGGAGCCGTGCCTAGGCAAGTACCTCAAAGGCACAGGGAGTGCTCTTGTTACCTGGTACTCGGAGCGGTTTAGAGCATTGTTTCTACTCACTTTTATTTATGTACAGCAGGAAGAGGTGAAGAGCAGAGCTCCAAATGAGGTGCAGAAAAAGAGAGAGGAAGGATTATACACCTGGTAAGTTAGAAAAAGGCAAGGATGGGAAAACATTTCATCAGCTTAAGATTGTAAAGAAGAGCATTGTTCATAGCTGGTTTGAGTTGTGATCGGAAGCTTTTGCATTCAAATGGCTTAATATTCTATGGCCTCTAGGGATGTTCTCCATCTCTGATTAAACTTGCAGATCACAAACTAGAAATTTGGACTTTAAAGAAAAGTTTAAAATGACTTAATGTGATTGATACAAACATAGTAAAAGAAAATAAGCTAACAGACAACACCCAAGAGAACTTAAGTCTTGAGGCATCAAGAGATTAAGTCTTTTGGGGTAATAAGTATTGTAAGAACAGAGGTGAAGCTGTTCAGCAGGAGAGAAGGGGGGAATTGGATATAGGCTTCAGAAGTGGAGCAAAGCAGTCAAGAGCAAAATTATACCACAGAGAAGAGGGGCTGACACTGGACAGAACAGAGATCAAGGCTGACTCAGGTCTCTACTGCTTCTAACCTGATTAGGGAGAACAAGAGCTCCAGTGGAGCTGAGTTCAGAGAACACATATTCTGAAAAATAAGAGCAAGCTAGAAAATAAGAAAAAGGTGAAAGAAGCCTCTTAAATCTGGGAGCTGGAATTGGAGTTACAGGAACAGTAAAGTAAGAAGCCACAAAACCGCAGTGAGTAGGAGGAGGCTGTGGCTGGGAAAATATGTAATGAAGTTTTTGGCGGGGGAGAGTATTTGTGGTTTTGGGAGTGCTTTATATACTGCACCCTAATGAATTTATTTCCTGATTTTACAGCTTTTGTATTTCGCCATCTACTTTGATGCATTTCTTATTCTTCACAGCTTGATTACCTCTCCTCTTTAGTTAGTTATACTTTTTCCTTTAATTCCCTGTCCTCACTTTCTAACTTCATATTTCTCTCTTCTTCATCTCCAGTCCTATTTATGTGTCTTTCCTAACTCTCGATCCAAAGGTGAAGATGCCTGCAAATGGAAATCGTTCTTTAAAGTTACAGTTTGGTCTAATCAATCATGAGGGACGCTACCTTACTGCAGAAAACTTTGGGTTTAAGGTAAACATTGCAATCAAATGAAACAGTTTTGTTGATTGTACATGTAATCTGTAGAAATTCTATATCAAAAAGACACCTTTTTTTTCTCAGCTGAATGCATCAGCTCCAAGCCTGAAGAAGAAGCAAATATGGATTCTAGAGCAAGACACCCAGGAGACTCAAGTGGTGTATTTGCGCAGTCATCTGGGACGCTACTTGGCTTCTGACAAGGATGGCAAAGTCACCTGTGAGGCAGATGGCCATAATTCAGACTGCCGCTTCCTCATTGTGCCACAGTCAGACGGCCGCTGGGCTCTTCAGTCTGAGCAATACCTCCGCTTCTTTGGTGGCTCTCGGGACTACCTGTCTTGCTTTGCACAGATGATCACAGATGCTGAGCTCTGGGCTGTGCACCTGGCTTTACATCCGCAAGCCAACTTGCTGTCTGTCGCCCGTAAACGTTATGCCCACCTCTCCCCAGAGGATGGGGAAATCGCTGTGGACAGGAACATTCCATGGGGTGTAGAAGCTCTCCTGACTCTCGTCTACCTGGATGGAAAATACTACTTGAAGACTTGCGATAGACGCTTCCTCAGCAGTGACGGGAAACTACTGAAAGAATATGGGAGGGCCACAGCATACACACTAGAGCTAAAGTGTGGGAAACTTGCCTTTAAAGACTGCGAGGGAAAGTACTTATCTCCCATGGGCCCCACAGGGACCTTAAGGTCAGGACGATGCTCCAAACCAGGCAAAGATGAACTGTTCGACTTGGAGGAGAGCCACCCTCAAGTGGTTCTGACAGCAGCTAATGGTCGTTACGTCTCTAACAGGCAAGGTATGAAAACACATAGATTACTGTCCTCTCAAAAGTCCATAGTCAGAGCTCTGCTCACAAGGCATCTTATTGCCTGTCTTCTCAAAACATTTCAGAGAATCCGGGCTAGCTGATTATGTAATTAAAGGTTGATTTCAGAGTCACTGCTTATAGTCAGACAAGCTTTGTTGCCATGTGTTAATGTTAGTGGTGTCAAACTTCATAAATGTTGTCATTAAACTTAATTAAATATGCTCTAAAATGCTGATATCATGAGTATGTTGCCCATTAATCAGCTGTTTATTCCGCTCTCAGTCTTCCACTGCTCTGGAGCAGCAGGATGCTGCCGGTCAGTCTCTATAAAAATCCCTGTTGAGGTTTGGGTCTCTGTCTATTGAAGTAAGCAGCGAGAAAGTAGAGCTCTGATTGGAAAACACTCCAAAATATGTCACCTCCAGTGAGGCTAAAACTCTTAAGCCAGGCTTACACTGTGTGATTTTTTTGCCCTCTTCTGTCTGGGTTTCCAGTCGTCTGAGAATTTTTTGATTGGGCCAACCTTTAGCCTGATCGTGCGTCATGCATCATGTAGTGTACAGGGGGTAACAAGGGGCGATTAGCCTCTCACGACTACGATCAGGAATTGTGAGGTCGGGAAAAAAATCATATTTGATTTTCAGTCAGCCGTCATGGGCAAATCGCTCAGTGGACGTGCACAAACAAGGATTCTTCTCCTTTTTCTTCCTCTCAGATGAAAACACAGAAGCATGGTGAGGGTGCAAGTGAAATGGAGTTCTTTCTGTAAAAATGACGGACCATAGTAGCCACGTTCGCTCAGCCATGTCTTTGTCCAAATATGTTGTCGCCTTTTCTTTTAAGTCTTTCAACACACAAAATTGCACAATTTGCCAAGGCAGCGCGTTTTACACTAGTGAGCTTCATATTCTTCATCTACTCATTTGGAGTCTGGATAGACGAGTCCGAGTAGCGCCATCTCACTGCGGAGCTGAGTCGGACGTGGTTTTTTGACGTACAGTGTGAGCAGGTAGATCACATCAGAGTGTCAGGCCACACAGTGTGAGAACAAACATTGTGAGCTGTGACCTCACACTTTGAGTGATCACGACGAAACCGCAGCTGTGGCTGCTTGCAACGATTGAAAAAAATCGCACAGTGTATGCCTGGCCTTAGGGTGTCGATGCTGTTGGCAGACATACTTAAAGGTTTTTGACTTACAGTGGTCAGACAGGAAAGAGGTTTTCTTCAAGGATTAGGAGAGATCATTCAGAAAAAAACGTTATCTTGTGCTGAATTACTGTTTCTGGCGTTTATTATTTGAGAGCGCTTCACAGCAGCTATTTCCACCTGTTGTAGTAATGTGTTTTATGTCTAAACATTTGTTAATGCAATACGTGACGTTTGGATTTAATTAACATCATTGAGCCTCCAAGAGAGCAGCAGCAGCCAGCGGTTTACGTTCATATTGAAGCAAAAAATGAGGACCTATAAGGGGTCCATGGCACCTACTGTATGCAATTTTCCCACAGCATGAATCTACAGAGTAAAGGTATGCATGTTTTAAAACAAATCAAAACAGATAAAGCTGATTTGATGGATTGGTCTCCTCGGGTAACAGAGGGAATGGTGTTTTTTAGACAGAAACTGGTTAACTGATTAAAGCTATTACCAAATTCTGATGTTTTTGTCAACCTTACATTTTTCTTATGACCAAATAAAGATCCTTTAAAGAAGTCTATCTATCCAGAAAGAGAAGTAATGTGTATTTTTAGGGGGATCATCAGTCTGTGGCAATGTTAGTTTTGGGGTCACAGGCTGGAAAGTTTGGGAACTTTATTACTAACAGAATTAATCATTGTTGAAAAAGTTTAGCGTGCATGAGATACACATTAGATTGTCTTTTTAAGTTCCCTAACCCTACCTCAAAATCTCAGGTAGAGATGTCCAGACTTCGATTAGTCCAAATCTATGCTTTTACAATTGTTATTTTTGAGCAATTTTAAGGTGGTACTGTGGGGGGGCTTTCAAATCATTGCCCCAATTCTTATTTTAAAGTCCTGTGTTAATGTCTGGACTTTCTCCTTGGGGAATGTATTGGATAGAATGGAATTCAATAATATCAAATTTCCCAATACCACCATGATGGACTGCAAGTATGAAATCCTTTCTGTGAAATGCTTTGCTAGTTTAAGTCAGATGTAGGGAAAAGCATACCTTCCAAAACTTTCCATATTTTATTGTTATTCCACATATTTTGTAGAATCTCTTGGAATTTATCAATGCACGTTTATGTACACAAAATTGAAAGAGCTCCACGTATTCATTTTTGGTTAATAGTGATTTAAAATTATGTAGTTATCGTCTTATCTATTTTTTCATTACTGTAACTGAGGCAGCTGAGGTCTACAGTGCTTTGGATGTTGTTATTGGTCATTCTTTGATTTCATGGATAACTTGTTGATTCCATGGTGTACTTCAGATAGGCATGCTCAGAGGATAAACACAGTGCTTTATGCCATTTCTGGATAATGGTTCTCACTGGAGCCCCAGACCTTTGGGACCATTTCCAGACTGATAAGTTTTAGTCATCTCCTTTTCCATCTGTTCTTTGAGCTCTTTGATTTGGATATGACTTATTGCTTTTAACATCTTCATGTTTGAATCTTCAGACAGGTTCTATTTTACTTATTTCTTTATTCTACCAGGTGACATTAATATGGCCTGACTGTGGCTACAGAAAATGACCATGCACAAGTTCTCAACAAAATGCCATAATCAAAACTAATTTGTGAGTTAAACTACTAGACCACTGGGACTGCATTCAATTCAATTCAATTCAGAAATACTTTATTAATCCCAATGGGAAATTAAATGTTTCACTAACTCTTAAGTTCTTTTTTTAAACAGGCGTTGTAGTTGTTGATAGCTGTAGGCAGCAAGGATCTTCTGTAGAGGTCTGTCTTCTACTGGATCTGGAGAACCTCCTACTGAAGACAATCTGTTGCTGTTTAAAAATCCCCTGAAGAGAATGCTCACTATTGTCCATATATATATTTTTTTCACTTTATGAAGAATTCTTC
>NW_015151368.1:198424-213844 GCF_000732505.1 Cyprinodon variegatus
GAATAAAGAATATATAATTATGGTGACTGTTTCTGATCCTATTAGTTTAGATCAATGCTTTTTGTGACACATCTGTTTTTCACAGATAAGGCATCAGCAGCTTCAGATGCAGGGGTTTGCCCTACAACCGCAGGGTTGTCGGTTCCATCCCCAGCTATGTGTTGTTGTGTTTTTAGGCTAGACACTATACCCACATTGCCTACTACGTATGCCTATGTACAACAGCCTTGCTTCTGTCAGTGAGGCCAAGAGAAGCTGTGGTTACAATGTAGTTTGTGTTATTTGATCTGTGTTTAGATATGACATCACATGACTCATTTAGTAATTACTTTTCAAAAGTACGGTTGAATTTCTTTGATCAAATCTATGACTCATGGATTTAGAAGTAGATTAGGATAGACTAACAGTCCTTGTCAGCATACTAGATTATGTCAACCAAAGCCAGACTGCAGATTCTTGCCTGCAGGCTTAGATTACTACAACCCTGTGCACTGTATAGGAATCTCTTCTTACTCATATTGTTCTTGGATGGCAACAGTAGCTTCAGGCAAGAACCAACTGGTTACAAAGACTGTAAACTGATTAGCTAAGTTAAAATGTATCAGTAGGTTTGTTTAAATCAAACTGTTCTGGTACCTTTCAACATAATATTTATATATTCCTGCACGCTGATAACTGTTTGATTCAAGTTCCTCCCTGTCTTCCTGTTTTTCCGCGTCTAACATTATTCCCAAACAAAAGCCAATTTTCTGCGAAGCTCAACCACTCACAATCATGCCATCCAGCTGAGGTGAGTGGTGAGGTGGTTTGAATTATTGATTAAGTTGGCCCACATTCCCGGAGGGTGAAGTGGGGAGTCTGCTTTCAGAAACCCAAGCTGGCTCTTAACTGGAGCCAAAACGTTCTGCCTCAGGAGTCCAACTCTAACCCCATAATCTAACCTGCAAACAGTAAGACTGGTAATTCTATATGAGTTCTATTTTAAATTCATATATTTATTAGGAACAAGTTTATTTACAATTGGTGTTTGAGCAAGATTTTAAGATTGCAACCAGCTGTAGCTAGTTTGACGACAGAGCTAATGCAGTGGTGGCTAGTGGAGTTTTCTCCAGGGGGGCTATAAATTCTGAATAGACGTATACCAAAAACCAATGACACTAACTTATCACACCAGTATATTTATATGATATCCAACAATAAAAAACATTATAAAAACAGTTTATAAAAAAAAACATAATTTCATGCACAGGTTTACTTTTTGTACGTTAATTTGTCGCTCCTAAAGGCTTTTGTTTTGTCCAATTATGTGTTACAAACCTAAAAAAAACAAGAATTTATCAGTTTAATAATGGAAAAGCTATTATGCAGCTTTATATTTTTTTGATTCATAAAAACTATTTATTTTCTGAGAATGTGTTTATTTAATAGCAACTATGCAAATTAACAAACATCCATAAAAAGTGCACTTTTTCCATGTAAATCTCAGAGTGTTCATTGTTCTTCGCCTAAAAGGTGCTTTAAATCAGTCCTTAATCCATGCTAGGTCAGATGCTGACATTTGAAAAAGGAGGTAGGCAGTCAAGGCAACAGAATAAAGCGGAAGCCTTGCTACATTCAGTTAGTCAAGCCTTGTAGCTAAACCAGGTCCTGGAAAAACACAGAGTGTACCGTCTCCATCTGTTTTTGGACTGCTGATTAATTTTGATGCTCGGCTGCTCAGGTCCAAACGATTTCACCTCCTGCTTCTCTTGGTACCTTTTTTAAGGGATTTCACTTCTGCGACTCGGCCTGTCAATCACCCACACTAAAACTGTGACAACAGCTCCTGTCACCTCAGGGCGCACCTAGCATGCGCCCAGAGCTCTCCAATACCTTTTGCAGGAGCAAGAGCTACTGCTTATGTACAACATTTAACGGGAGGCAAACAATTTTGCGCCCTAGGGTGGAAATACTTCACCAATCTGACAAAAAACGAAGTGACGCTTTGATGCATCTGTTTGATGCGTCTTCAAGGTCTGCACGGCCAAATTATGTCATCTTGGGCTTCCACGCCCCTTCCAACCCAATGCGGACGCAATTTCTGCACAGAGCAACTGTAAAAAAAAATCTTAACTAGTCGGGCGGAGGCACATGGAGAATATGGTTAGCGAGAATTAGCTCCTGTCACCAAGGGTTTGCAAATTTAAACATCTAGAGACATCGTGCGATTTAGCTGATAAATATCATCACTATCAACAGATTGTGGAATAACTCCAGGAAATGAATGACTGTCACTCTTGAACAGCATGAACAGACTTTGATATAGCTGTAAATGGTTATTTTCTACTTCCTCATGAAGTGTGGTGTGATCAGGTTGCTCTTTGCGCTGAACATGCCACCCCAGAACATTGGGAAAGCCACACTAGGTATAAACTCTGCAGATGCTGTGTAAGGTGCCTCATTTCCTGCGTGGAACGTTTGTACATCAAGCATAATGAGCTCATTAGATGGCATGCCAGGCCATTGCTATTTTGGCAAGAAGAGCAGAGAGAACATTAGAAATGAGTTGCACATGATGCAAAACTGGAAATTACAAGTAGAATTTAGAGAGGGGGGAAACTTGCTTCCCATGTCCTCCAGTAGCCTAAGCCTATAGCAGCATAACTAGAGCAACTCCAAGTAAAAAATAATTAGATCTCTAACTATTAAGACCATGATAAATTGAATTTAGTTGTGAAAATGTTTTGTACCATAAAAAGGGTGCAAATTAAAAGTCCTAGATATTGCCTGTTGTGTCCAACGTTTAAGGTAAAGGCTATCTTCTCATTATTTTATGCATATTTTTTCTCTTTTTTTGCGACACAGGTTTTGAATGCACCAAAGACACAGTGATATAGCAAAACAGTAACAGAAGCTCAATACCAATCATTAAAGTTTTATAAATGATCTCTCTTTCAGTCCAGTTTTTGGAAATGTTTTGTAGCAAGATAATCTGGGCTTAAGACTGTTGGCTTTTAAAAAGCAGAACAAAAGCAGCAGATAAAGATGTTGAAGTCTATATTAACTTTTAATGTAGGAATGCTTTAAGTTGGTTCTCACTTTATGCAATGTGCAACTTTGGGTCTCATAATGACCATTCACTGGCCTCCAATAACCTTTTTGATCTCCTTGAACCCATATGGAAAAAGACTGTGTGTAAAATCCGTAAAATACTTTTTTTCAAAAAGACAGGCTGTCCTAACACTTTCATATAAAAAGCCCAAGTATAAAAACTAAACAAAGGAAAGTGTACTGGTGATGGATGAAAAGCTCGAGAGAGTGAGCATAATAAGGGATGCAGGAATAGTGGCATCGGCTTACTATTAATAATTGATGTCAGAGCCAACTATTGTTGATGGATTAGTTTGCCCCACTTCCAGACTGGTATGTAGGATAACCAAAGGAAGGGGAGCTAAATCTTGGCTTTGATCTGATATGAGATACTATTGTAAATATCTCTGTGTTTTTCAGAAGCAGCTGTAATTGTATTGATATGTTCTGTTACGTGTCATGTCCTTTTTTTTATGCCGTTTCTTGTTCATCAAGTGTTTCTAAGATGGTCATCAACAATGCTATATAATTATGCCAACTCGGATTAGGGCACATCCTTTCGCCTCTTTCTGAGTTTCTATTTCCTTTTTCCTCCACCTTTCCTTTCACTGTCTCCTCTTGTCTCATCTGTCAGACAGCTACTATAAGGTCCCAGCTGAGCGCTGTCTGAAGATCATTTCTGGGTTGAATTAGTGTGAAATAGACACATAGAATAGGTAGACTAAGCATGACATTGAGTTGAGATGAGAGAGAATGGGAGTCCTAAGCCCCCCAGGCGTAGCTATGGAGTGGAAGGGCTTAAATTTGAGCTTCAGATGCACTTAAGATCAATGATAATTTAACCAGCTGTAAGACCTAATGATACCTCATTTATTAGGTGTGAATAGGATCTGATTAAACTGTCCCAGCAGCTCAGTAAGCATGACATCCTTGTCACATATCACACCTTCTTCTCAGTTTATCTTTGCAGACTCTTTTCAAATGGCCAGAAGAATATTTTAAAAAATTGGATTAACACTGTCATGACCATTTTACTCAAGGCAGAGCATCTGCTTTAAAATGTCATATTCACAAAGTATTCTGCAACTCTTTTTTCCTTTCTTTAAGGAAAGGACTGCTTCAAAAGAGTCAAATCTTTTGTGTAACCTCTTTGGCAGCAGACAGTTCTCCGGGAATTGGAAGGTTGTTTTTCTTTTGACGGAGTGAGCAATCATATATTTGGGGAGGGAGAAAAATCTAACGTAAAACTAAATTTGAAGATAATTGCAAGGCAAATAGATAATTATTCCAACATCCCAAATAGCAACACATTATCTACTACAACAAAGAAACCTGTCCTTATTCTAGATGTAGCAAAAAAAATATCCCAGTAACTCCCACAAATGAAACACTGCCCTCAAATGAAATAAACCAGAAACGTGATAAAAAAAAATATGCAGCTTTTAAAGTAATAATTCTGCAAATGTAATACATTTTCCACAAATGTAATAGCCGCTGTTGTAGCCGAGACAACATGTTTTGAATTGGCGCTATAGAAATGAACTGGAATGAATTGAAGAAGAACAGATTGATCATAAACCTACCTGTTTATTCCTGCACCAGGAAGTCACACCAGTGGAAGGGTGTTACAGATATTTCACCAGAAACATCTGTGTTTATGTCCAATGCCTACGCAAGCAAGATGAAAAATAATTGCTCTCCAAGAGACTTGCTTAAGTGAGACTTTTCCTAAGGTGCAAATCACTCAGTCTGCTCCCTCTGTGATCTCTATTGCACTCTATCACTAAACTTGCCATTATGTTTTGTTTTCTCATTTTAGAATAATAAATAATATCTTGCTATCACTTAATAGGTGCTCCAAAAACATGCATGGGAACTCATACGTTTTCTTTATATCATGTACTGATTGTTCTTGGGAGACTGATGCCCTTGACTTCTGAACCGTGCAAAACAGATATCCACTTAAGCTTCACCTAAAGCTATAGTCATTGCATTTCCATAACATCTGTTCTCAGCAGAAAGTTTGACCACCCCAGAGAAAGAATCAATCATGTTTGATTGAAAAAAAAAAGTCTAACAAATAAATGAAGCTGGAGAGCAAATTTAACCTGGAAGACTCTAATCAGCTTCTATTTGATCACCTGCAATGTGCTATGCTTAAAGTTCCAACCAGTGGACATACGGACAGCACTCCCTCTGAAGTTAATACTCATCCAGGATCTTCTGCTTACCAGATGAACATGTACCCACCTCCACCCGTCTCACTTTCAGGCTATTCTCAGTGTCATCCATCCTCTGGCCTATACCATGGAGGAAAAGCTACTTTAATCCTTTTCCTAAAGTATTCATCAGAGTTCATGTCAATTTGCAGCACCAAGTATTCTGCCGGGGTCCAAGCCCCAAAGAACTTACCTCAATCATATCAAGAAAATCTTTGAGTCTCTCCAAGTTGAACTGATTGGTATGCTCCGTCATCAAGGTTATAAGCTGAAAATAACTACAATAAAGTAAAAGGCGTGACTGCAAGCTAACTAATGCCGTTTTAATGTAGTTAAGAAAAAGGTCTTTTCTTTGGAGGGGAAATAATCATTTTGAGATGGCGCTTTGGTTTCGTAAAATAAAAAAAACATTCATATAAACAATGGGATTGCTATCTGTCACTCTTTTAGAGTAAGATTCAAGATCTTTCACCATAACATGGTTCCACCACAATCAAGTGTTTTTCAGTTTAAAGGCCTTACTTTGATTTCTCTAAGAATACCACATGTCAGTGTGGCTGAAAAGCTTATTCTTCACCTGTTCATAATCTCATAAAACTGGATTTTATCTTACCAATGGGGGTACATTTTTGGGAAAACTTTAATTTTAAGCATTAAGCATTAATTTTGTCTCAGGGACTTCATTCTAGATGGTTTCCTTTTAGTTTATTGTGTTCCGGAATTGCCCAGTTTTTCCTAAGCTTTCTAATCCAGTTTCTTTCATTAAAGGGAAGCAGTTTGGATCATACCAGCTGATTGCATCGACTCATTGACTCTTCAGCAATCCCTCACACTAAGCATGCTTGTAGCGACAGTGGAGAGGAAAAACTTTCTTTTAACAGGAAGAAACCTCCAGCAGAACCAGGCTCAGTGTGAGCGGCCATCTGCTGAGGCCCACTGGGGTTCAAGGAGACAGAAGCAGACATAGAAAAAGAAGCAGAGATACAAGAAGCAGCTGTAGAAGGCGGCCCCATCCAGGGGTGCTCTATTAGGAACATAAGGAACAATCAGATCTCTGATATCAGATGGAGCTTGGCCATTTAATGCTTTATATGTGAGAAGGAGGATTTTAAATTCTATTCTGGATTTAACAGGAAGCCAATGAAGAGAAGCCAGGATAGGAGAAATGTGATCTCTCTTTTTCATTTTCATCAGAACTCTGGCTGCAGCATTTTGGATCAGCTGAAGGCTTTTAACTACAGTTTGTGGACTTCCTGATAGTAAAGAATTACAATAGTCCAGCCTTGAAGTAACAAAAGCATGGACTAGTTTCTCAGCATCACCCCTGGACAGGAAATTTCTCATTTTTGCAATATTCCTCAGATGAAAGAGGGAAGTTCTAGAAACCTCTGGGATTTAAATGACAGGTCCTGATCAAAAACAACACCAAGATTTTTTACTTTATTATCTGAAATCAGTTTAATCCCATCCAAATGAAGTGACTGGCTAATCAGCTTCTTTTTCAAAGACTCTGGTCCAAAGACTATAACTTCTGTTTTGTCTGCATTCAGAAGCAGAAAGTTAAACACCATCCAGGTTTTTTATTTCTTCGAGACATGCATATATATAGTAAAGAGAATTGGTCCTAGCACTGATCCCTGTGGTACTCCGCAGGTAACCTTTGAGCATGAGGAAGATCTGTCAATAACGTGAACAAACTGAATTCGATCAGATAGATCAGATTTAAACCAGTCTAGTGCTGTTCCTTTAATTCCAACAAAATATTCAAGTCTTTCTAAAAGAATATTATGATCAACTGGATCAAATGCAGCACTGAGATCCAACAGGACGAGCGCAGATACAAGTCCATTATCTGAGGCCATGAGAATATGATTAGTGACTTTCACCAGAGCTGTTTCAGTGCTATGATGAGCTCTAAAGCCAGACTGAAACTCTTCAAAAAGTTCATTATGGCGTAAGTAAGAAGTACAATAAAACTCCAACTAAAAGTACATATTTTCTTAAATGTTCCAATGGAAAAAAAAAAACTCTTATTAGCTAGTTCTGCGAACTGCATTTATTTTTCATTACTTTGGAAGTCAGTATTTAAATCTGAAAAAGACATGTCTTACTAGAGTTTTCTAGTTAAATATCAGATTACCTGTGATATTTGCTAATTGGACCAGGTGAGTAGGCTGGCTACTGCTGGCAATACAAGCCAACCTAAAAAGTTGTTTCTTTCCTTAATGTAACCCTCCCAGGTGTAAGCCTCGCCGCCAATCAAGAAGATGAAACTGACATGGAGACATTTCAGATGGAGATCGACAGGGAAAGCAAGATGTGCACTTTCCGCACCAGCCAAGGGTATTACTGGGCTGTGGTGGCGCATGGAGGCATCCAGAGCACTGCCACAGAAATGTGAGTGGATCTGCCGTATCAGGTGTACAAAGGGAAAGTTGGTACAGCAAACATTTGCATGTGACAGTTTTATTTTGCACCAATACTAGAAGTCAAGAGATAGTAAATTGTTGCCCTGATGAGCAATCAATTGCTATTATAAGAAATGAAAATGCATAGATGTCTGAAAAGAACCACTTAAAGAATAAAGTTCTTGTCTTCTGGTAAGAATGACCAGTAATACAATGGCTAGATGCTTTCATGCATTATAGCAGCAAGTTTTTTTAAATTCAAATTACTCATATTTTATGACAAATCAAGCATCCATTATGTTTTATCCATAGATCTGCAGATACAATGTTTTCAGTGGAATGGCTCAGCCACAAGGTGGCAATAAAAGCAAGCAATGGCAAATATATCTGCACCAAGAAGAACGGCCAGTTGCTTGCAGTCAGTGACGCTATAGGTGACCTTTTGCCTCTTTAAACCTGGACCTCATCTCCTTAAACCCTTTCCTCTGCTTATTTCCTCAAATGTGTTTTTTGAATGTTTGTCAGGTGAGGATGAGCAGCTCACTTTGAAACTGATCAACCGGCCAATGCTGATCCTGAGAGGAGCTAATGGATTCATCTGCCACCACAAGAACTCCAACACGCTGGATGCTGGGAGATCTGTCTATGACATCTTCACCCTGCAGTATAGCAATGGAGCTTATCATATTAAAGGTCACAAATGCAACTGCTTTTCTGGTCTCCAACTTGCTGCTTCTCTACTTAACTGCTTGTCTTTTGTGATGTTACAGGTGTGGATGGGCGGTACTGGTATGTGAACAGTGGTGGGCTGGTGTGCTCAGATGGTGAGGCTCCAGAGGACTTCACTCTGGAGCTTCTGGAGCGCGGACGCCTCGCTATCAGAGGCAAAAATGGCAAATACTTACGTGGAGACCAGGGGGGCACACTCAAGGGAGATGGACTGAGTCTTAGCAGCTCTGCTCTATGGGAGTATTGAGTCAAACTAATGTGGAGCAGATATAACACCCTACTCTTCATGTCACCTCTAATAAGTAAAATCGTTAACACCTATTGTTACATCATGTTGTCCTTTCATTTAGCTGAAATAGAGACTCACATATGCAAATAGAAGGTGAAGAAAAAGGGAGAACTGACCATGCAGTATATTCAACCAACAAAAGTATTCACATTTGTAGCCTCAAACATAGAATAGATCAACTTTGTTTGGTGTTATACTTTCCGATCATTTTCTGGTAGATGTGATGCATAAGCACCAGGTCATGTCTGAAACTATGGAAATAAATACATTCAGTCACAAGTGGGCGTATTTTGATGCAAACAGACTAAATTGTTTTTGTCTTCAATATTAATAATTGCAGCTACTGACATCCAGTTGTGTATAGAAGTTACCATCACTATACATTTATATGTCAAATATTTAGTTTAAATTATGCATATTGATGTCCTTTAATTATAACAACTAAGTTTAATGTTTATCAAAACCAGAATCAATGAAAAAAAAGTTTTATCATTTCAATTTACATTTGGGAAATGAAGCTTCAGACTGACTTTTGGCAGAACAGACAACCATCCCTTTCAGAAATTAGTTTCCTCACAAAGACCCAGACCTTAAACTGAGTTTATACATTTCAAAAGAGGTCAAGTGTTGTGTCTTATTCCTAACCGGTTATGAGCTAGATTTTATATTTTTAAATCATCCCAGGGCCCAACTGTTTAACTTAAACCTTCCAGCTTAATTTAATGGGGAAGTTAAAGAATTTCATTCCATCACAACTCTTTCTTTTTGCAAACCTAATGCATATCAGTAGGCAGAACCAAAGTATGACACCACCACCACCATGCCTAACATAAAAGGTTTCAAGTTTAAACTCCTCACCTTGACTTGTCTATCATTTTGCTTTTTGAACTGTAGATGTAAGAGACTGTAAATGTTTGTTGTGCATAAAGTTCATAAATTAAAATCAGTTTTATTCCTAGCTGGTGTCCATTGATGTGAAGTTCTATCACAGGAAGACTGGTCAAATATTCAGACAGGATTAGGCAAAGACCTGACAACAACTGAAACTTGCTTGTTGTGAAACTTTTATAGAAGTAATAGTTCAGGTGAAGGCTAAACATGGTGCAGAGACCCCTGCATGGATTTTTTTTTTACCTCTGTCCTGGTGTTTTGTTGTAACAAATAATGTTTATTGATTTCTCTGCCTCTCCTTTCATCTAGTGGAAAGCCTGTAAACATGAATAGCTTCAGTGAAAGAAGGAATCGTCTTCTTCTTCCCCAAACTCTGTCTCTATATTAGATTCTGAAAATCCTGAAATTATACAATGAACATGTCTTCGTGCGATCATGTACAAGTGTCCTGCCGTTGTTCTAAAACATCCATACAACGTCCACTTCACTAAACAGCATCAGCTAACCCTAAATCTCACTAACTGTAATTATCACTGTTATGACCTTTTTTTCTTGACTGTATAAACAAGTAAATATTCAAATCTTCCCCTTTATATTTTATCACATGTACGTTCTCTTTTGGCTCCTCCCACACGTCTCTCAGTTCAATTGCTTTTCATCCTACCCAAAGTTATGCTCGTGTTTTCCTAGTTCTGTGAAGGATCTTCTTCCTGGAAACCGATCCGGGGTTTCAACTTTGCAGCCAATCACAGCTCCGGCACAAGCTTCCATATGGATTCTATGTAGACTGTGGATGAACAGTTTGCTGAATAAATACTCCCTATGCTCTCTGTAGTCCTTTACAACAAATTTTTTAGATTAGTCAGGTTTCAGTACGAAACTCTTCTTCGATCAGAATACATAAATTGTGCGCCAATTTCAGGTGTCTGCACAGCCGTTCTATCGCCAGAGGCAGGGAACTTATCAATCCATGTCTTCCAGCTCTAAGGAACTGAAAAACAATCAAGTACATGTAGAAAAGTTCTTTTCAATATATTTTATTTTCTTCTTTTCCTTCAGTTTTTACAATCAAAAAAGACTTAAACACAAAATCCAACAAACTTTTAAATAGTAACAAAAAAGTACATTTAGAGTTTAAAAGACAGGCCAAAAACCATGAAGACTTACAACTGGTGTGGACATATTTTTTTCCTAATTTCCCTTCATAACACCAGAAAATCTTTAGTTTGTCCAACAAAACACAAATAATTGTCTTTAGATTCTAATTAATGGTTAAACAGCATGTTTTTAGTTTCCTCTTAGCATAAATCTAGCTGATCTGTGAAGGCATGAGAGTTTCAATATAGAACATCAGGGAAAAAAAAGAGATTCAAAGCAGAGTTGGGTCAGCAAACTAAAGGGTCACTATTCAAGCATTTAGAAATAGACAGAGTATGGGACAAGTGAAAACATACCAAGATTACTGCTAACATAAACTGGAAGGGAGCAGCCAATAGGCTCTTCCTCTGGATGAGCTACTGAGATCCACAGCTATGAATCCTGCACTCTACGGTTTCAAGGTGTAAAAAAATGAAGAATCATACCTCTAAGGAAGAGGGTAGCAGCTGAATTTAAAGAAAGAAAAAAAACAACTTATGAACCTGTAGATCTTTTGCCTTCCAACTTCCTACACCTAAAATCCAATCAAATATATTGAAGAATGTGGTTTTAAAAATGAATACATCAAAGATTCAAAATGCATGAATGCTGTCCCAAAGCACAGCTAATAGGTGGAAGGTTGAAGGCATGCCCCGGATCCTCTGTTGTCGGAGATCAAGAGGCATTTAACGGGTGTTTACAGGGAGGATCATTAGGAACCATGAATGCTGCTTCATCATCAGGATGCTGAACGCTGAGCAAGAACGAGGGCAGCTGAGTAGGTGTTAGACTATGAGGAGAGGACTGTCCCTGAGTTGCTGGTAAACACTGAGGAGAATCTGATGCATCTGCCCAGAGGACATGCCCACACTCAGCGCCTCTGAGATTTGACCTCGTTGAGACTGAAAGAAACAGAAGGATCAAATAAAGACTTCATAGAAGAGTGGGAAAAGACTAAATACCCAATTTAATGATGCTCATCACTTGGTACCATCTTGCTGCAGGACTAGTAAAGCAAGTGAAGAGCTAAATGCAGGGAAATATGTGAACGTAATTACCTCAGCTCGCTGTAGAGTTTGTCTCAAACCAGAACTCTCTTCCTTTATAGAGAAACAGGCTTTTTCAGGAGCTTTCTGCAGCAGAGTCTATGAAAGAGAACAGAGCCGATTCTTAAAATGCAAACCTTGTCTTTATACCACATATAAGGCAAGAACATGAGAGGTGTTAGAACAGATTTATACAACTTAGACAATAAACAGACAAAAAAGACATCTGGTTTTCTTTTTTTAGTTCATCATTCTATTCGGTTCTATTACAATAAGAAAACATTTTTGTTTTATCAGTTTACAGTTAAAAACACATAAACATGAAACATCAACTAGAACTAATTGGCCCCCAGAAGCCACTTATTTAGTAAAGAGCCCATCTATGTGCCAATTCATCTGGGTCTAAATTTAGCAGCTGGGTGAAGGCCTCAGAGGTTCGTTAGAGAACATTAGAGATGAAATGGAGGCAGGAACACAGCAGGCCTTCAAATCAGAGCCAAGACATGGAAGACATGGAAATCTAAATAAATTATTGTTTTCTTAAAGGGGAACGCCGTTTTTTTTTTTTTTTTTTTTTTCACATTTTGCCCTTGATTTTACGTTATTTCATCATGTTCTACTAACCCATATGAGTTTAGTATCATTTGGAGCCGTTCTGAAGATATTCTGTTAGGTTATATCCAGTAACGTCTTCCTATGGGCAACGACTTGAAGGCACAAACTAAACTGTTCATCATTTATTCTTTATGGTACGCCAGCATTCAGAACATGGAGGCCAATCACTGTCCCCCAGACATCCAGAGTTATATTTTTTTTATAGTTATATCTTCTTAAAACAAAGCGGCATGTGTGTGACGTCACCCACGCTTGGCGGCTACCGTTCATTCATCCAGTCCGCTGAACTGCTGCTAGTTTTACTCATATTCCAGGATTGTATCGAACGTTTAGCCAGAGAAAACACACGTTAATATGTAGCAATCAGTTTGAAGAATGTTTTCAAGATGACTTGGATAAAAGCGAATTGTGACAAACACCAGATACAGCACTGAGACTTGCTCAACAGCCGATACCGCACCGTGACGTCACAAACCAGTAGGTGGCAGTAATCTTTAATAAACATACTGTTGAATAAATTATGAATGTTTTTAATTAAGAGTAACTTTCATTTGAATGTGCTTTACTGGAGACATCCATGTTTATTTTTCATAATCTTATATTTAAAGTCCTTTCACAAGTTTGAATTCTGAATGTGACCAGACTTTTTCTTTAAAAGGTTCTAGAAATCTGGCAAATCTGAAATCTTGGTTCTGCAGTCTCCTGGAAGGAGTAATTAGAGAATAAGGTAGGTTTAGGAAGGCGTTTACCTGAATGCGAAGCAGCACGGCGTGGTGCAGGCCGCAGACAGCTGCTGCCGATGGGCTCTCAACCTTAATCTCAACACTGACCGGGGGCTCCTCCTTCCCAGAACTCTCCTCCTCTACGTTTACCTGAAGGCGGAGCCAAAAGTTAAACAAGAAGCAGCACGGTGGAGTACTAGTGTTTAATATTTACCTCTTTTGCAGTGAGTTTAATTGGGGCTTCATTTGGTGCACGGCCACAGACCACAGAGCTGATTCTGTCCATCTTTTCTTCTTTATGGCCAATCTTCACTCCACCACAACTTTCAGACAACAGCCACTCAAGCAAAGAGACACAGGACCTCTGAGGGGCCAACTTTGGGTCTTTGGATCTTTGCAGTCTTAGTAAGTCTGATGACATGCGGACAGTGGCAGAATACCCCCCTGTCCTGGAAGACCCATCTCCTTCTCTGCACCCCATCTGCCGCGAGCTTATAAAGGCCTGGATGGCATCTGCCTGGTTGCTGTTGGATGGTGATATATATGTGCTCTGCGCAGAGGATGGGCCAATCATCCGGAGGGCGTGCAGCCAGTCCACCATCAGTGTATTTAAGGGCAAACTGAAACAGCCATTATGTAAACCAGAGAAGGACGTTTCTCCTTTTCCTCCCAGAAAACTCCGGAGGGAGAAAATGAGCGAGCAGGTCACTGTAACAGGGATGGATGCATCACCTGCAGCCATGACGGGCACACATACTCTCAAAGAGTCCCCTGGATGCAGACTGTGGAACGGAAAGGAGTAATTTGCAGAGCAGGTTCCCTCTCCTGCTTTCGGAAAACTGGACAGAGGGTGGAGCAGGACGCTCAGAGTCCAACCTCGCTCCAGGAGGTAGGGACTCAAATTCTCCAGGAAACACGTGAGATCCAGGGAGTCTTTGTCAAGCAGCCGGCTCCACCTTACCAAACCACGACACCTGATAGGCTTATCTTCTGGGTTAGGACTGTCCGTCAGCAGGAAGCTTATATTAATCACTTCATTCAGCTGCTTGAGAATCTGATTTTTAGATCCAATGGAGGTTTTCAGCACAGATGCTCTGAAGGAAAACAGAATGAAAACACATCTGGTCTGAGAATATTGAGACACAAACACAAAAAAGGTACTGAAGCAACACATTTAAAACCATGAGGTGGATATTTAGCCAAACTTTTTACTTTTTTTTTTTGGTCAAATACTCCATCCTGTTAAAATCTCTCTGTTTTGCACATCAATCTAAAACAGTAATCTCCTTCAGTTTCTGTACCTTTCACAGACATTACCGATGGCAGACAGGAGATCTCCAACGCTGCGGCCAATCTGTGAGGAGCAAAGCGTGGACAAACCTTCCCCCCGTGTCTTAATAGGGACACTGATCCTCCACAGTTGACCTCTGACAGATAAACTGAGCAGCTGAGCTTCACCTAAGGATGAGAAATACCTCCACTGGTCATCATCACACGGGGGATGCAAAATACAATGTGCTGTATACCAACAGTACAAAGCCTGAGAATATTATTTTTTTCTGCATTTTATCAAGCTGTGTAACATGTTCACAAAAGGAACGCAAGGCGATGAATAACTGGAAAGACAAGAGAAAGGTTACAAGGGTTTTGAAATTTCTAATAAATATAACTGACCCATTTTGCAAATCTAGAGTTATTTGTTTATCTAATCCTCTTTGCAAAAAGAATAGCCTGCTGAGTCAGACTAACTAACACTGTACACTTGGTGAATCAATCCTGAAAGGAACTAGTAGAGCCCGAGTCAAAGGGCGGATCAGAGTCAGACTAACAAAGCCCAGAGAAACAGGTTAGGACTATCAGATAACGGGTGAGACGCAGAAATACTTCTTTTTTAAGACGAAATGCTTTTACAACAGCCAGCTGTTGGAATTGTATGGATTGATCTAGCTCAATCGGGACAAACTAAAGGGGTCATTAAAACTTTGCTCTGATGTGGCCGCAATCTCGAATGCTTTGGTCACTGAAAAGCAGAGCTGGAATATGGAAAGCGGAGCAAGCATAAACTAACCCTCCCTGCAGTATGATTGGTCCAGTTAGCCGTACAGGACTGACTTATGTCCAGACTAACTCCGTCTGGCTGGCCAGGCAACAAAAAGAACTCAAGCCCACTTAGATTGGATTAGGAACTTCTTTCTTTGTAGATTTATTTAGACTCTCAACAGGACTTAGCTGTGGACTTTGAATAGGCAATCCTATGAAACTGAGATGTTAGAACTGTAAATATACAGTCATACA
>NW_015151368.1:214585-220822 GCF_000732505.1 Cyprinodon variegatus
ATCTATTTTGGTACGTAGTTAACAAAACACTGGTGCAGTACCGACTCCAACCACAAAGAAATGAATTGTCTGGATGAAACCGATTATTTTGATGGTTGTAATGTTTTTAATACCAAGAGGCTATAAAGAAAATGAGCTTAAATGAAAGAGAGCTAAAGAGACTAGTTTTAAAAATGTAAGTAGAAAGTAGAGGTAATTCTAAACAATGTAAGGAGTAGAAGTAAAAAGTGACTCTGTGGTTCATTGGTACTTTTCCATTATACTGAAAGAAGTTTCCTATATTTACCTGCAGCGTTGCATGTAGGCTGATCCAAAGCAACGACTCCGCTCACATTTAAACTGTCAGGTCTGTAGAAAAAAGCATCTCTGGACCCAGATGCCTCCTCATCCTCTTTTCTTTCCCTCCCAGCAGAACCCTCTGACAAAGCCAGAGCAAGAAGGTCGGATCCGGTGCTGTAGTAAAGACAACTTTTATCCACACAGGCGCATTCCACAGGCCCGAGGATAGAGCCCTTAGAATAACTGGCGATACCGCCTTCTCTCCCTGACCCAGCCCTGCCGGCTTCCATCAGCAACACTCTGCCTTGTTTGCCCAGAGCTACCAAGGCTGCAGCGCAACCCGCATCAGTTTCCATGACAGCAGATGCTCCAATAAACACGACCGGCTGCTCCAGGCTATGGAGGACCTGCAGCCGGGATCCTGGGAGGCGCAGAGGGAGAAAGCACAGGCGTCCGTCTGGCAGGCCGCAAAGTACAACTGGAGACTTGGCGAGCGCCGCTTCCACCCCAAACAAAAGCTTGAAGAGAACCGGCTGAAGGAGGAAGTGGCGACAAGATGAACCTGCATCTGATGCTGTAGGAGAATAAGACAGCGGAGTCGCATTGCCACAATAAACGCAAATCAGCACAGATTTTGACTCCATGTGGCTTTGAACAGAAGGTGAGACAAGAGGCAGGGAGAAGGAGCTAATCAGGTCACAGGTGTGAGACTGGGACTGTCCTTGGGTTTTATACAAAGTCAACAACCAGGAAGTGTCAGTTTGGCAAAAGGTCAGGAGCAGCGAGCCGACGAGGAGGAAAGACGACAGGCCTTCAGCAACAGCAATAAGGGACTCCGAGGTGACATCCAGCTCAGTGATACCAGAACCTGCATCACAGGATGTGCTTTGAGCACCAAACAGATCAGAAGAAAGACAGTCAGTTCAAAACAGCACCCACATCTAGAAAAAGTTGTGTTTCTGAATTAGAGGAATGGATTTATACCTTTCTGAAAGCAGCTGGAGATTGACAGAGTAGATGCCGTTACTGCATGCCACCAACAGGAACTGCTCATCATGGCTGACAACCAGATCCTTCAAAGGAGCAGGAAGCCGAACAACCGCCTGCAACACAGCAACCAAAAATATAAAACGAATCATGCAACCTGGAACAGACCGACTGAAGCCAAACTGTCTTGATGAAGTCTTGGAACTGAATTTGACCTTACAATGAGAAATATTTCACTCTCTAGAGACTCCTACCAGAAACAGTGTCAGAATGTTCCGTCCTTTTGGTTCTTTTTCTTGGAAACACCGTCTGATTGTCTAATTTTTTATTCTTTATGATGGAACATTAACCACATTAAACACAAAATCAATTCTAATAAACTATGGATCTGTAAACATTTGGATATAGATAACCTTTTCCTCCATTTGTATCTGTACTTTACTACAGTCATTTTAAATGAAACAACTTCAAAGCAGTTAAAGTTTAATGGTTCCATGAAAACTGTTTGAGAATTACCGGTAGCTAAAATAAAATTCATTTTTAGCACTGCTGCCTTGCAGCAAGAAGGTTCTGGGTTCGATTCCTGGCTCAGGGTCTTTCTGCATGGAGTTAGCATGTTCTCCCTGAGCATGCATGGGTTCACTCCGAGTACTCCGGCTTCCTCCCACAGTCAAAAACATGACTGTTAGGTTAATTGGCTTCTTTAAATCCTCCTTATGTGTGAGTGTGCGTGAATGGTTGTTTGTTCTGTTCGTCTCTGTGTCGCCCTGCGATGGACTATCCAGATTTTACCCCGCCTCTTACCCATTGACAGCTGGAGATAGGAACCAGCAACCCTCGCAACACCACGTGGTATTAAGTGTGTTAGAAAATGAATGGATAGTTATTCATTTGCTGCTAAAGTGTCTGAAGTGTTGAAGTCATAAATTTCATCGGATGCTGGGCTTCCTCTTGTTTAAAGGAAAAGACCGGTCAGCAGGGAATAATCAATGGGTCATTATTTATCCCTAAAATGAATATGTTTGCTGTGATTTAAATAATTTAGCGTCCGCCATTTCTACCCAAGTATAGTAACACCTCATTCCTGACATCTTCCAGCAGTGACGTCACAGTGCAGTCAGCCTAGCGCCATTCTCCCCGCTTTACAAGCTAAATCAATGGGAACTACTAGACACATCTGCAATCAACAACAATTACATAAGATTTCGTGAGGACTTCACCATTAATATTCGCAAGAGCTACAGTTAAGCTCACAATGCCCACGTGCATGGCAGCTGGATGCTGTAATACATCAGGTAAAAGTGGAAAAAAGTTAGGTATTTCACCTTTTTTCCTCCCCAGTTTTGTGGTTGGATTGCCAACTTGAAGAGGGAGGATTTGCCATCAAACTTCTGGCCAGAAAAAATAAATAAATAAAAATACACGTAATATATTGAAAACATTTGGAAGAAGAATGTTTTCAAGATGACTTGGATAATAGCGCGTTGTGACAAACACCAGATACAGCACTGGGACTTGATCAACAGCCGATACCGCACCGTGACAATGTCACTAACCAGTAGGTGGCAGTAGTGTTCTTTGACAAACATGGATGCCTCCAGTAAAGCACATTAACATGAAAATTACTCTGAATTAAAAACACTGATCATTTATTGAACAGGATGGAATAATTTAAGATTTAAAAAACGTTCAGAAGTTTGAATTCTGAATATGAGCGAACTTTAAATCAGTCCTATAGGTCTTTATCCTTTGGAGGCAGGCAGCAGAATAAAGCTTCAGCCTCGCTGCATGCAGTTAGCGAAGCCTTGTAGCTACCTTCTCCATCTGTCTTTGGAGTGCTGATTGATTTTGATGTTCGGCTGATCAGGTCCAAACGATTTCACCTTCAGCTTCTCTTGTTAATTTTTAAAGGGATTTCACTTCCATGTATTAGTTTAAGGTATAGATAATGATCCACTGATTATTCCTTGCTGATCGGACTTTTCCTATAAAGCACTTTTTAGAAAAGACCACAACAACTTGGGATTCACATGGAAAACTAAAATATAGAATACAGTGTACTTTTTCTAGATGTTTCTTAATTTGCATAGCTGCTCTTAAATAAACACATTCTCAGAGAAATTGTTTTTATATATATATAAAAAATATAAAGCTGACTATAAGCTTCTCCACTATCAAACTGGTAATTCTTTTTTTAGATTTGTGACACCATATTGGAGCATGAAAAACACAGATTTGCCTTCACAAAGCCTCAGAAGAGCAAGGATTTAATTTATGTACAAAAGTAAAACTGTACATGAAATTATAATTCGTTTTTATAAAGTATTTTAATAATTTTATTTTGTTGTTGGCATACATATAAATATAATGGTGTGATTACTTAGTATAGATTTGATAGGTTTTTTGGTATACGTCTATTTTGAATTTATAGCCCCCCCTGGAAAAAACTCCACCAGCCTCCACAGTAAGGACATCCGTAAGGCTCCGGAGTTCCTTTCCTACCCTGCAGTGTGTTCTTACTGTTGTCCCCGCAAAAGATGAAGGAGTAAGATCAATGAATAGGAGGTAGGAGCTACAGTTTGAGGAATTTGGCAGCATCTGTCCTCTGGATTGAAAGGAAACAACCAAGACTTCATACCAAATGAAGTCCCCAAGGCAATATTTGATCATATGTAAGGGAAGGCAAGAAGCAATTGCTAAAATGAAAATCACATCAGAACAATGACACTTGTGTAGAAAGAAGTCTAACTTTAGCATAAACTGCGTGTCCATGTCATCAAAATAAAAGACTTGAGGTGCCATGTCATTGCTGCTCTTAGCGTTCTGCAGTCAACTCACATCATCCACCCAGCGTTGCCAACCTAACGCTGTTGTTGCCAAATTTAGCAACTTTTCAGACTCTCCAAGTGTCTTTATTTCAGAAAAGCGCCAAATCTAGTGACTTTTTTTCTGTCTTAATGGAGACTTTGGCGACATAAAAGCACCAAACTCTATCCTCCAAACAAGTATGGCAGGCCAGTTGACATATATTAGCTTGACTGCATATCTATTTCAGATGTCTCAAATGCATTTGTTCCTTGTTATTTCAGACATTTATAATATTCTTCTCATCTAAAATAAACATTTCAGACAGCTTAAATGTAATTCTTACTAGTACAAAAAACATGATTCCCATTCATGTGTATTGGGCTTTTACTTCCAGATATCCAAATAAAACATTATGGATGTCTAAAACTGAATTCTGACAAGGATGAAGTCAAATTTCAGATCTCCTTAATGCAGTAACTCGTCATCATAATGACAAGTCAGATATCAAATATAAATGTAACATTCTAGATGTCCAGAAAACCAGATATCATTTAATAATATAAATAGTTAAATTTGAATTTCAGCTCTCTACGCTTTAATAATGCCTATCCGAAATTCAGTTTTAGATAGTTTCAAAGAATGATGCAGTTCCAGCAGGCTGACTCATCACATTTCTGCTAGTAGGCCATACAGCATTCCTCATCAACACCCCCGCAGGGCCGCAGTAAAATCAGCCCCAATAAAGTGTTGCGTGCAAAAACTTTTGTGTGGACAAGAGACATATTTCTCAGTTAGCTGTAGGGGTGTGAAAAAAATCATTTTTGCAATATATTGTTATTTTTGGCTGCCTGATATAATATTGAACTTTTAATTCCTCGTATCGATTATTTTAGGCAAAACATTTTTTTCCTAAAACTGAGGGGAAAAGGTCAACCTCTGCACCGCCAGTCTGGCAGATAGTGCTGTGGAGCCGTGTTGCTGTGCAGAGGATCTTCATATCTGTAGTTGAGGCAGTCACAGTGGAAGTGACCTGAACTGACTCAAAACCCAAACAACATGGATACCAAAATAACTGAACGATCGATATCAGGTTGCTTTTTTAACGATACATCTAAGTTTGATAGCAGGAAAAATATGGTAATATATGGTGATATTGCAATATAGTGGTAATATCGTAGGGTTGAGTATTGGGTGTCGTCAGGGGCGGAGCTTGATGGGAGAACAGGGGTAGTCATGGCAACCTTTACCCAATCATTAGCCACCCCTGTGGCCACCCCTGACATTTTTCCCTCCAATACTGACGGTGGCAGCAGTGATACTCTCAAGTGGAATGTTTTAACTAATTTAACAAAAACCCTGTGGTTAATTATGTACATCAATATACTAACATTAGAGATGATAAATACAAAATTCATGCTCTTTAAGAACTAGATTTTGTCTTTATGGGGTAAAGAGAAAATGATGTCTCTGTAAGTCAAGTTGGAACAGTGTAGATGGACCCTGAAGTTGTGGCACCTATCCGCCTTTGGCCCCCCACCTCAGTGTACATTGGTTATTACCTGGCCACCCTTATTAACATTTTCTGGCTACGCCCCTGGACCGCAGCGCCCATGCCAACAATCAGCCCTAGTTAGCGGACACTTTTGTTAGCAAAAATACATTTTATTGGGCTTGTAAAGTTCTCTCGTTCTCCTAGGAAATGTATTTACATCAGTATCAATTTTATTGCAAATACATGCTTGACTTAATACGGTCTGTGTGAATTTAAAGTTTAAAAGATGTTGGGAACCCATGAATAAATACCATCCTTTGGATGACATACCTGCGTTTTGAAATGCGTTAAGAACTTTAAACCAGTCTTGCTTACCTTGATTTTTTTCTCCTCCGTAGTGAAGACATATACTTCATCGCTGCCGGTGCAGATGAAAACATTAGTCCCAGAAGCACGTTTAAGCAGCGGCGTACCAGGCTTTAATAACACACCGAAATCAGCCCAACACTCAGCAGCACACCGCCCCTCCATCACTGCTAGAAACATACATCAGGACACCGATAAGCTTCCAACTCCATGAAATCACTTAAGATTTAAAAATCAACTGGTCATAAGTTGTTGACAGTGAAACGAATTTCGAGCAGCCGCCTTAATTCTTCTTCTTCTTCTTC
>NW_015151368.1:223293-224670 GCF_000732505.1 Cyprinodon variegatus
GGCTTGTTTTGCTTGTATGACCGTGATTGTGGAAAACGACTCATAAAGTTGGACCAGCTAGAAGAGCGAGGTGTGCGAGAACGCTGGGAACCTTGTTCCACCTGGATCCCTGCATTTTTTGCACGCTTCAATAATGAGCATTAATCAAAAATGTCTGTGTCATATCTGCAACAAGCTCACTGCGACACACTGCTGCGGCAGTACAAGCAGCCCTTAAGTCTCTGAAAGGGGTGTCATTAAAGGGAATCGTTGGCCTGACTGAATAGTCAAGGTCTTCTGCTCCCCTGTAAAGCAACTCAATTGCTGCATTGTTGGTTTTTGAAAGCTGAAATCTGAGTCCATCCCCTCTGTTTAAGGTTTTTTTCTTTCTTAACATAGATGGCTTCCTTCACACCCCTCTCAAACCACCTACCCCATAAGGTGTAGATGTACCCCAGAGTCTTGTCGAGGAGGGCGCTCTTCTGTGTTGCGCCATGCGCTTGTGAAGAGCTTGTTTGGTTTCTCCAATATAAAGATCAGAGCATTCCTCACTGCATTGAACTGCAAACACAGGAGCAGGATGACTTTATAGAAGTGAAATTTAAAGTCATGGTGGAATTCAAGCAAGAGGGGGGGATACATTCACCCGACAAAATTGACCAAAGCAATAGAGGGAGAAAAAGGGAAAATCAAAATGCCTAAAATCATGAATAACAGAAGAGTACTACAGTAATACATGGTGTCAGTGAATCACAACAACAGAAGATAATCCAAATCAAAAACCCTGTTGGGGGAAAGAATTAAAACATATATCCCAGGATCTTTAGCAATGCTTAAAGGAGCAATTTATGGAGTTCCAATTGAAATGACAATCGAGGATGTGAAAAAATAAATCAAAGGAGGGAAAATAACAGAAGCCATTCGGATTAAAAGTAAAAGAGATGGGGAACTTAAAGACACTATGGTAGTGATGCTACAATATCCAGCTGGGATACATGAACTACACAGTTAGAGATTACATCCCTGAACTGCTGAGACGTTTTACTTGTCAGAGAATGCGCCGCATTACAAAGGAATTTAAAGGAAAGGTTCGGTGTGCAAGATGTGGAGGTCCACATGAATTTGGAAAATGTGATAAATATGCTAAAGTCAAATGTAACTACAGAGGAGAACACAGCACAGCATATCGTAGATGTGAAGTACAAAGCGAAGCCAGAGAAGCTTAGAGAGTCAATATAACATAAAGAGTTTCACACGCTGAAGCTCTTAAAACAGTAAGGAAATATAATACAAGAGAAATGGGGTTGGGAGAGAGAAGTCAAAGAAACACAACTTGGAATAAAAAGCAAGGGCTTAATTATCAGAGAAAAATCTTGGTACCAACTACAAATATTCAAA
>NW_015151368.1:227322-235125 GCF_000732505.1 Cyprinodon variegatus
TGCTGGATATTTAAAACAGGAACCAGTGGGTAGAAACTGGAATTCGTTATGTAGGGGATGGGTATAATTATCCAAGATGAACTCAGCCTTCCTGATTAGCTGGTCTTCATACATTTCAGTCATGTTTTTGTAAAGGATGTAAAAAAGTGGAGATAAAACGCAACCTTGAGGAGAGCCTGTAGATGTAAAAGACAGTCCAGAATGATGGTTGTTTACTCTCACTTGCTGGTATCAGTTGGTGAGGAAATCCAGTATCCAGCCGGAGACGCTGGAATCCAGTTGGAAGCGGTGTAGGAGCTTTTGCACCAGTAGGTGGGGCTGGATAGTGTAAATGCTGAGGAGAAGTCCACAAACATTGTCCTGACATGGATTTTGGGCCCTCAAGATGTTTGAGAATGAGATTCAACAGCGTAAGGGTGCAACCCGGAACCCAAAGAAGGGAATAAAACCTAAAAAAAAGGTCCTTTTGAACAACCTTTTCAAAAGACTTAATTACAAGAGAGGTGAGGGCCATGGGCCTGATTCATTCAGGGTCAAAGGTGATTATTTTCTCGCTATGGGAACTATTGTGGATTGTTTCCATAGATCAGGGACTGTCTGAAGGGCCATAGACAGATTAAAAATGTGTTTCAAAAAAGAAATAAAACTTTGATATTAATATAAATTTTTTAAAAATTAAATATGGAAAGAAGGTTTAATACCAAATAGCTGGAAAAGGGCAACCTTTTAATGAACCATGGTAATATCCTATTAGTCCAAAGAATTAAAGACCAATAGATTTAACTTCTCATTTAAGTAAATGGATGGAAACATAATAGTCAGTAGATTAGGGTTTGTTCTATAATGATACAGAGAAAGCTTTAAAAATGAAGGAGATAATGATGGTAGTATTTTTTTATATAGAAAAAACATATGATTCATCATGGAGCCAAGAACTACTTGTAAAAATTAATGAGATGGGAATAGGTGGGAGGATGTATAAGTTGAATAGCAAATAAAAATTATAAAAGTGAGTATTGGATGAAAGTTAAAAGTAGTTAGGAAGAAAAAAATGTAACTTCAACACTTCTTAACTGTTAGGAATGTTCAAAGTTCCAGAGTAATGGATTTGGATGGATTGTAAGCAAACTGATTAAAGAGTATGAATTAGAAGATAAGAAAATTGCTCAGTGTAATCCGATTAGTGTCATTGCTCCATGGCTATTCCCTGAGGTAAATGTAGTCATGAGACCGCTTAAAATGAAAAATTATTAGAATTTAAATGAAATAGGGATAAAGACTGATGTGTATCTGGAAAACTCATTTTATAAATACCTTAAATATATTCAAATGGTTCTAAGAATTTGAAAATGATGTGTGGGAATAGGAATATATATACCAAAGTTTAAAATAAACATTTTTAAAAGAATATCAGATCAATTATCTGTTTTCAAGGAGATGGTGGCTTCTATACTAAGCTTACAGTGGGTAGATCAGATAAAACCAGACAGGGTGGTGCTAAATACAGATTCCAAAGCAGTTTTAAAAGTATTTAGTGAATAGAAGATAATTTAGTATTAGTATTAGAAATTCAACACACTCTATTTAGATTATACTTGGTTGTGTTGGGTACCGGCACATGAAGGTAGTAGGAAGGCAATGACAAGGGGTTTAGAGGGGGCAATAACCATTACAATTCCTTTTGGGAAAGGGGAAGGGAAATCACTTATTAAGAGTAAAGAAATGGGAAAATGAGAAAAGGGTGGAATGAAAATAAGATTATATTGATATTATATATAATGAGATTATATTAACTACAAAAATCTGTATTAAATACAACTGTTAATGAGAGAAACAGAAATAAAGAAGTAAAATGACAAGTTTAAGAGTGGTTCATACCTATTTAAATGACAATTTATATTTAACAGGGATGGAAAATAATGACAAATGTGAAGGATGTGGAGAGAAAGAGAATGTAGAACACGCATTGATGAACTGTAAAACATATGAACATGAAATGGAGAAATTAAGGAGAATGCTTGGAAGGACAGGCTAAGAATGGAGTCTAAAAGAAATATTGGAAAATTTGGGAAATATAAAGGATGTTTACAGATTAAAGAAAGCATTACTTATTAATCTTCAGAATACAACATTAAAAAAATAGAATTTGATAGACGTGAACTAATGTTGCTATACACATGTACAGTAGGTGGCGGTATGCATCTTAAACGTGCTTGCGATCCGCCATAATAGAGACGAAGAAGAAGAAGAAGCGGCGAGATCCAATCAAAACAGCCGAGGCCAACATCCGCCGAAATTTGAAAACTCCATTTAGCTTAGTAGATCTTAGCTAACACTGTTTTGATTGAAATAAATTTGATTTTTAATCGCTTGACGCGATGGAGATTTTCAACAAAATGAATTTCAAGATGTATTTTTTCGAAAACAGACTTAAAACCTTTGAAGGATGGCCGTTTGACAAAGACTGCGCGTGCACCCCCGAGAACGTGAGTAAATGTTGAAAACAATGAAGAGCCGGACGTCATAACAGCTAAATACATTTCAAAATATATATTATTGAAATACTTCACACAGTAGCCCTTATTGCTTGTTGGTTTTCAATAGTTTTGTAAGTACCATCTTAATAAACTTAAGACATTTTAACGCAGAAATACAAACAGGCGTTGGACAATCCACGTATGATTTCTTCTGTTAAAAGTATTATACGTGGCTTATTAACGTTTGTTGTAAGTACAAAGTAAGGGTTTTAGTTTCTAAAAAAAAACAAAAAAAAAAAACAAGCAGGGGAAATATCCTGGATTTAAATAGAGAAGAAAGGAGTTTTTCCCTTACTAGTCCAATATGGTTGCTTTTTTACACTTTAATGTCGTCAATATTTACCAGACGACATTGCACATGACAGACTCAAATACCTTGTTTCATTGTGTTCTGCTATTCCTACATTATGGATGGAATGTCAAATATCTAAGAGAACTGCTCCTGATTCTTTACTGGAATAAAGAGAAGGAGGCTTTTCTTGTAAAGGTGCTCAAACATGATTTTTTCTGTTGGGTAAATGATCTTTTATGCTAAGAAATCTTCTGCAATTCCAGGTTAAAATGTTAAAATATATCATAACAATTTGTTACGCTGCTATTATTGTACATAAAAAGTTGCAAAGATATAAAATTGATCAATTTTGAATATTATACCACCTTAGCAATTATAAAATCTAGTTTGCTGCATATTTTTTTTGCAAAACTGCAAAGCAGACTGAGAATATGCGGCACTCAGGTGTAATTCTAAACATTATTAGTCTGGGAATGCTCCCATTGAGTCTGTTTGGGGAAAGGAGGGATTCCAGCTGTTTTTCCAGCTGATTGTACAAAGCAGGACCTGTGCTCGCATACCTAACTTTGCTTTTTTAGCAAATCAAGGTAACAAATATTAGCACTATTACATGTTAGTAAAAAAAAATAAAAGTGAATACAGTTTGAGTTAGTTCCACCACCTTTCTCTAACTTACAGCTAAGTATGTTTTATGACGTTACATAATTTCTTTCTGGGCTTCATCAGCTGGTTGTACTGCAGAGTGTTGTATATTTGTTCCAGTTTGTATTCAAGAATCTGGTTCTAACAGAACCTATAGGCTGTGTCTTGGAGAAGAAAAAAACTTCATGGCCTTTTTAAAACACCATCTCCCAGCTTAAAAATATGTAAACTCTGTTGTGCTTTCACAAAAGCAGCTAAAAACTCATGTTTAAAAAATGGCTTTTGTTAAATTGTATTAGAACATTTTTATTACATTCTTTTGTACAGTTCTTTGTCATTGTATGTTAAAAAAAATTATATAGACACATTTTCACTGGTGACTGAGAAGAAAACTTTGTCCCGGACCAAAATATTATTAAAGTAGTTAGAATATTTTCTTCATGCTTGTGAGAATGGTCTTCTTTTTTTTTTATTAATCGAAAAGTATTTTTATGGTTAACTTTACCTTACCCTATTTATTTACTCACTGTTTACTAGGATATGGATGAAACCCAATAAAAAATGGTTACCTTTTATATTTAAACAGAAAGTACTTTCTTTGCTTTTTTGAAATCATCTTTTTTTTTTTATTATTGATACTAGTTGGTCATGGTTCCGAATTATTCCTGCCTTTATTATGTGAGTCTGCTTCTGTCTGTATCTCTGCTTCTGTCTCCTTGAACCCCAGTGGGCCTCAGCAGATGGCCGCTCACACTGAGCCTGGTTCTGCTGGAGGTTTCTTCCTGTTAAAAGGGAGTTTTCTTCTCCACTGTCGCTACAAGCATGCTTAGTGTGAGGGATTGCTGAAGAGTCAATGAATCGATGCAATCAGCTGGTTTTCCTTAGATAGGAAACTGAATCAGTTTGACTGTATGACCTGGCTAAACTGTACCTCTAAAGTCCCGTACATTATATGGGCTTTGAACTGGAGCTATATAGATAAACTGAGTTGAATTGGGTGGAGGTTACAGTCCATAAAGATTAGATTCCAATCTTTAGGAAATTAAACAAATGGAAGATTTTAAAAGATCACCAACTTGTTCAAATTTCAACTGTGCATGCCTTGTTTCAGTTTTTTTTTTGTTTTGCTTTCTTTTTGCCTCTAGATGGCCAGAGCTGGCTTCATCCACACCCCCGGGGAGAACAGTCCAGACACTGCCATGTGTTTCTTCTGCCTCAAGGAGCTGGAAGGCTGGGAGCCAGAGGATGACCCGGTGTAAGAACTTCATTTAACTGGGCTTTGGGTTCAGAAAAGTACATAATATGCATGCATCCAAAAGATTAATAAAAGTAAAAGTACATTTATTTGAGGATTTTGATCGGTGTAACGTAAGAAGCCGGGCTGATTTAATGCCAGAAATATTGCAAAATACATTTAGTGAAGTTAGTGTTTAAAAATAAAACATGTGTACAGTGTATTCCAAAGCATTCACATAAAGCTGAGTTTATTGTATTTAAATTGTTTCTAACATACCAGGTAAAGGTAAATAATCATTCTAAAGGGAAAGGAAATTTCTTTGACAAATAAGACTCATAAAAGGCTATAATCAGCTCCCTTTATGTTGATACTCCTAAATAAAATCCTGCGCACCAAATTGCTTTCAGAAATCATGTAGTTGATTAGTTGTATGTCTGCGTGTAATCTAATGTTAGTTTAATCCTATGTGCTAGTATAATTCTGCTGTGAAGCCTTCAGAGGTTAAATAACAGTGGAAAGAAATGGCATCATGCGTAGACCAAGGTCCACAGAGTCGAAGCAGAGGAGCTTTTTTCACCCTCTTCTTTACAATAAGTCATATTTCTTTAATTATCACTATATAGGGCTGCAACTAATGATTATTTTGCAAATAGTTTAATCCGTCTATTATTTTTTTCGATTAATAATTGGACAGCCAAAGGTTCCTTAAAGATTTTTTACTAAATTAATGCAGGTGAAACTAAAACGTTTCAACTTGAGGAGTTCTTGACAGATGAGAAAGTTTTTTATCTTAGATGCAAAATGTTTATATGTTTTTTTTGTTTTTTACGATTTTTATATAATTACTGCTCTATGTGGTTTGCTCTGTCTGCTAAAGGCATGTTTTAGAGTCTCTATACTCCAGTTAACGATTCTTGCATTACTAAATTACTGTGGAACAACTTTAAAAATGAGTGAGTTTGCTTTTATTTTCTGAAATTTTAAAAATAAAAGCTTCCTGGATGGGAAGCAACATGTCTCCAGACTTGGAAACAAAGTCCAGTGGATTGTTTTTAAACCTTTTTGGAATTTGCTTTTAGTGTTTTCTAAGTTAACTTATGATGAGAAGAGGGAAAAAGGTTATGAAAACACATCTGGATTCTTAGTGTATCCTCTTTCCCAAAAATATAAAAGCCTAAATCTCATTAAACCTAAACAAGATCATTACTTTTCACATTTTGAGCAACTGAAATATAAACCTTTGTTCTCCCGTCACCTCATGGTAAAATCAGGTCAATCTCCTCACAGTTTTAGCTGAATGTTTTAGGCTTAATTGTCTTGGTTCTTCAGTTTTTCCAATGTTTTTTCTCTGCACTGTAAATTAAAAGACAATTTTTATAAGGCTGTGCCTAAAGGTAACAATGGCTTCAGTTCGTCTCTAAAAGGATGGCATTTAGAAATAGAAATAGAGCGTCATTTACTGGCCAGGTTACACAGCAAGGAGAGGATAGAGATCGATTTAAAAGGTGGGAATAACAGAGTCCTCAGGAATGATTTAGAACCATGGATGAGATGCTATTTCATGCCATTTTCCGTCGCACTTATCCCAGCAGGGGTCGTGTGAGGTGATGGTGCCTAAATCCAGCTGTCAATGGGTGAGAGGAGGGGTCCACGCTGGACAGGTCACCAGTCTTTCACAGGGCAACACAGAGACGAGCAGGAGAAACAACCATTCACACACTCACACACACCTAAGGAGAAATTAGAGAAGCCAATTAACGTAACAGTCATGTTTTTGGACTGTGGAAGGAAGCCGCAGTAAAGATATTTTTAGCTCATTGGGACATGATAAAGGGCATCATTAAAACATCACTCCTTTGTAGCCGCAATCTTGACCTTAATGGTTAAAGAAAAGCTCTGTTGCCTTGTTGTTGTTGGGCTGCCGCCCACAGTGTGATTGATCTGGTTGGTTTCAGATTGGAGAGGCTCTTCCTTAGCAGACTGACTTCATGTGAGTCAGTCTGGCTGGCAGGCTGTTTATTAAATGCTGAGTGAGATCTGATTAGGTTGGAACCCTTATCATCACATTTTCTTCCTTGAAGACATTTTATTTGAAAAGAACATGGTTTGAGTTGTAGGGCTGCTCAGTGGTGCATCAAAAGGTTCTGGGTTCGATTCCCGGTCTTTCTGCATGGAGCTTGCATGTTCTCCCTGAGCATGACTGGGTTTTCTCGGGGTACTCCGGCTTCCTCCCACAGTCTAAAAACATGACTGTTAGGTTAATCGGTTTCTCTAAAAATCCTCCTTAGGTGTGAGTGTGTGCCTTTTGTCCTGTTTATCTCTGGGTCGCCTTGTGATGGACTGGCGACCTGTCCAGACCTCTCACCTGTAGACAGCTGGAGATGAGCCCAGCACCCCCCGGGAGCCCGCTTCTGATCAGCGGGACAGAAGATAGATGGTTTGAGTTCTATATATAATGACACATAAAACGACTTTCTCATTTTTAGTGGCTGAAGGTTTGCAAATGTCTGTAATTACTGAGGCTGTTTTGTTTTTATCAGGGAGGAACACAAATCTCATTCACCATCCTGCAACTTTATTGCTCTGAAGAAAACTGTAGAAGAGCTGACTGTGGAAGAATTCAACAAACTCGACAAGGAGAGGCTAAAATTGATCATTGTATGTTCATTTTTATTTCAACCCTAATGAATTATTGCTGCTAAAAGTTACCATATAGCTCAGCTTGAACTGTTTCACACTTTTCTTCACAGAACAAAGTCGGGAATGAGGCCATGGCCAAGTTTGAAGAAGCAGCCAAACGGATACGAGCGGATATAATCAAGACGGCCATGGGCGAGGAGTGAAAAGGGAATAGATCCAGACAATAAAGATTTGTGTTTATTCATTAAAGCTGTTCTGTTTTTAAAATTGCATTTGTGTCATGTCCTGGTTTATACCCCTATTGGACTTAAATCAGTTCAATAATACTTTATTAATCCCAAAGGGAAATTCCGTATATTGATATTACCAACAGCCAATAGAAAAAACCTTTTTCACCATGTTTATTCTTTTCCTTTCATTTCTTTTGGTGTGTTTTTTTTTTTTTTTTTTTTTTT
>NW_015151368.1:236504-256630 GCF_000732505.1 Cyprinodon variegatus
CACCTTAAAGGGGAATGCCGTTTTTTTTGCTTGTTTTTTGGTTTTTTTACATTGGCCCCTTGATTTTACGTTATTATATCATGTTCTACTCACCCATTTGGAGTACTACTTGTACTTGAGTAAAAATATGAAGTACAGCATCTCCTGAGTGGAATTCTTGCGTATTTAACTACTTCTATGTTCCTTTCTTGTGTTTGCTCTGTTAGATCCAAGTCCCCAGTTGGCGAAGGCCACTAACACCGAGTCTAGTTATGCTGGAGGATTCTTCCTGTTAAAAAGGAGTTTTTCCTCTTCACTGTCACTGCATGCATCCTTGATGTCAGCAATTGCTGCAGAATCAATGATACAACACAAGTAAATCTCTGTTTCTCAATGCTTATCCTGGGAATGCTGCAAAGTCAGTGACTTGATGCACTCAGTTGGGTTTCCTTAGATGAAAAGCTTTGGACCAATCTATCTTGATCTAACTCAATTAGCTATAAAGTATCATGAGATAAAGTACTGTGATATATATAAATAAACTGAATTGACATTTTGTAAAATTATCACATCCTTAGACTTAGACAAACTTTATTCTTATTTTTTTGCACAGAGAGTATACAATACAAAATTGTGTTGCTTACAGCTTACAACAGTGAAATGAGCACTACCATTTATAAAGTGCAGAGGTGATCATCATGTAAACAGTATAAGGGAAAAGGAGAACCACTTTAAAAAATAATGGTGCAAAAGTGCATTAATATGGAAAGGTTCAGTGCAGTAAATAGGGTGCAAAATGCAGTATAATATTGAGTTGTGTACTATTTAAAAGGATTATAAAAGTTTCAGCCAGGTTGGTGGTGGGAAATAATGTTGCGAGTGTGATGCAGAGTTAACAGTTCAACAGTCTGATGGCGGCAGGGGAAAAGCTGTTACAGAACCTGCTGGACCTGCAGTGAATGCTGCCAAGCCTCTGGAGCATGGTGGGAGTGTAAGGAGTCACTGATGATGTCACGGGCTCAGGACACGCAGCTCTAGGATGAAATGTCCTCAATGGAGGGAAGAGGAGCCCCCATGATCCTCTCTGCTGTTCTCACCTTCTTCCAGTCTGAGGAGCTGCAGCCTCCACACCACACAGTGAGCCAGCCGGTCAGAACACTCTCTATGGTGCTTCTGTAGAAGGTGGGGAGGATGGGCGGGGGCATAACTTGAACATTTTCATGTTTTTTCACATTACAAAACCAAGCCTTAATGTTATTTTATAATATTTATATTTTATCAGTACAAAGCAGTGGGTTATCGAGTAAAAAACACATGGTTTTCAAACCTCTTTGCAAATACAAATCTGAAAAATATCACCTGGATTTGGATTCAGCTCACCTAAGTCAAAACCTTGCAGAGCCACATTTCCTGCTGCAGTTCTTCCAGGTATGTCCCCATCTTCACATGTGGATACTAAATAATATTTGCAAAGTAACTTAAGCTCAGTGAGACTGGAAAATGTATCAAATATACCTGGCCACAGATTATAAATTGAATAAAAGGTTTGGGTTGATACATGTAGTTTGATTTAAGCAATTGCTTTGTTGTCCAACTAGTCTGTTAAGGGTGGCTTTTACTTTTTTTTTTTATCCTTCCTCAAATCAACCCTGATCAGCCAGACTGAGGGAAACACTTCAACTGGAAATCTAGTCTGAACCTACATTTAAAAACAACCGACCACATTTCTCATAGGGATTCATCTTGTTTGATTAATTCAGTTTGTTTTATGTTTTTTTTTTTTTCATAACTTTAATTCAGGAACAGATGAATGCAAACCTTAGGTAGGGCTGCTGACGATAATGATACCAGTTTCTAAAAAAATTTGCTGATATTTCATTACTGTGAAATCTGCCAGATTCATCATTGTTTGCTTGTCATATTTTATTTTTCTTAAAGTAGGGAAAACATATATATTTATAAAAATATAGATGACAAATGCCACCTCTCGCCCGTAGACAGCTGGAGATAGGCACCAGCTCCCATCGAGACCCCAGTAGGGATAAGCGTGTTGGAAAATAGATGGATGGATGGTTGGCAGTTTTCCCTCAATTATATATTTAGTGTTTCTTTATTTTACATTTTAAACATTTCTATCACTTAATATAGTAGCTGAAGAAATTAAAATGAAATCAAGTGATGCGGGGGTTTTTATGCACTTTTTTTTTTTTTTTTTTCCTGCTATGTTGGTCCCCTGTCGGTCTTTAGGGCCCCACATTTTCCAAATCCGCCCCTGGCTATGGAACACATATGTAAGTAGAACTCGAATAAAGTTTACAGCAGCATATAAGGCAACAATTAGAAACTATATTAAAGGGGTTTGGATGCTTTTTAAAACACTGCTTTTAGTTTTCTGAAAATGTTTCAGCGTTAACTGTTTCTAATGACACAGGTTGTCTTATAATATTAACACACCAGACTTCCTTTCCTATCCAGCGGTTCCCTGCGTATCCGCGCCCACCTCATGAAGCCAAACCCCTCCCTCACAGAAGCAAAGACAAACTGACTAATGGCAGACTTTGCTGTCAGATTTTTTTTCTTTCAGATCCTTTATAGAAATCCACCCCCCTGCTAATGTAGATCGGGTAGAAATCCTGGATCCCCGCTGGGAAGCCAGCATTACGCATGAAGCCTCAGCCGAGCACCATGAAGGTAACCTTTGGCGCTCTGGTCATCACTGCTGGTGTCTGCGGGATTCTCAGCTTCGCCTTTTTGGCCACTTCTCTGGGAACCGACCACTGGTACATCATAGAGATGAACCCAAATAATATGACTGACTTTGAGGATCTCAGCTCTCATTCAGGATTGTGGCGCATCAACGAAGGTAGGTGGCAACAACTTCACCGCCTTTAAATATGATTTGATATTAATAACAGATAGTCATCTAAAACAAACAGCGTTTTGTTTACATCCAGGCGGGACAACACAAGATGACTCCATTGATTCATTTTCTGCCGATTCCTCCAAATACAACGAGACAGAGCTGCGCATGCTGAGTGAGTTCCTAACCTTTGTTAACTGTGCGTAAGGACAGCCATACCTCCGGTGTTTCAAAGCCATTCTCTGTTCTCAGGCATGCATGGTGCCATAGTAGTGATGCTGCCTCTCAGCCTGGTCCTGCTGCTGGTTGGAGGCATCTGCGGTCTGGTCAGCTCTCTGGCCCGGAGCCCAGTCCTGCTCACCGGCACAGCCTTTTACTTCTTTGTCTGCAGTAAGTCCAGCCTCATTTCACTCATTTATAGGGATGGATCATAGTCAACTGGAAATCAGAAAGTGGCTTTATTGCAATATTTCAATTAAAAAATAACATATTTTATAGATACATACCAATTATTTAATTGGACCACATTATTTCCCTAATCATATATTTTCAAATGCATAAATCCTATATGTGAGCCATGTTTTGGCCTAATTGATTGCCATTAAAAACATTTAGCCAAAAGGGCCATTACTAATTTAAGAAGATTGCTGTGTGCTGAGTGCTATATCTCAGCATAATAATGGAAAACTGTTAGGGGGTGAAGTGTGGTAGGAAAAAATGCTCATTTATTATTTCATATTGGAAATTCCCTGAAAGGTCTGGCTAGAGATATTTATTTCAAGTTGAGTGTGGTCCAGGATGCCGCTATGAATCAGGGACCTTCCTCATGTTCTGTTGTTGATTCACTGTGGTTAGGCAGTGCTAGGCAGTTTCATAAAACTCTGTTTACATTTATAGTTAATACAACCATCAGATATATATATATATATATATATATATATATATATATATATATATATATATATATATATATATATATATATATATATAGGCACATTAATTATGTCTTTGATAAAAATTGTTTATAATATTAAGTGTGTCTCAGCCAACCAAAATGGAGAACAGATAATTTGATCATGGCTTGGCTACAATGAAAAGAAGGACTATGTTATTTACTTTTGCCGTCGCCTTTTTGGTTTAATTGGAAACAACCTTTCATTCCCTTTGAGTCAGCCCTCAGTTCAGAGGGCCCTATGCCTGTGGTTTATCAAGCCACAGTTGAAAATCTACAGGTAATCGTCAAGATGAAGATGAAAGTCTATAGAGTCACCAGTTCAGACAAGCCTTTTTCTACCTTTGGGCTTGTTGCCTCAATGTCATGCTTCATTTAGGTAAATTATGCAAAAGAAGCCCAGCCAGTGTACGCTGCACAGTACACTAAATAAACTATGCAATATATTCTCATACTTATATTAAAATAGGTATGTCCTGTTCCAAGAACATACCCTGCAACAGGTCTACATTTTCTTTTATTTAAAATCATTTTTTTTAGTTTCAGTTTTCATTTTGTTTTTAATTAAAATCTGTAATATAGCACAAACTCACAACACATGCTAACTGGAGGGTCAAGAAGAGTGAAGCAGATACACAAAAGTAACATTGAAGCACTGATCTATGAATACTAAGAACTGTAATAGTAAACTATCTTGAATTTTTCTGTGATGGGCTCCGGGGTCCAGGTACAGGTTTGGAAGGCAAACTTAGTGAGGAGGTCTGAAGAGATACTGAAGGATATTGTATGAAAGGATGTTTCATGGCTGGGTGGGGTAGGTGTGGGGAAGAGAGGAGTCTGAGAGGTGAGTCCTTGTTCCTGATTGGGCCGGGCAGACTCGCTTTTTTAAGGGCTAGATGGTCTGCTCGTTCCATCCACCGTGGTCTGGGATGGCGGACGCTTTGTGGAAGCGTGCAAACTGAGGGTTATTGCTTAGGGTTGGTTTTAAGGGGCGGGTACAGGTTTAAGCCAGATCCTGCCGTGGTACAAGAATGATGTTAAGTTTAGTGGACAGCAGACCGGTGAAGAGAAGAGTCTTGTGAGCGGCAAGCAGAGCCTGCTGTGCGACCAGGAGATCAGATTATTTTAGGGAACTGAATTTCTCTCATTACTGAATTTCAATTAGTTTAATTAGTTCTTCAGCATGTCCTTGAACCTAAAGGAACATCAGTCTCTTAGTACACAAGTTTTGTTAGTTCAACTTTATGCCACAATTTTTAAGAACCTGCTTTCGTAGGAGAAAACCCAATGATTTAATGCTTTTTCTTTAAAAATAGATACAAATTCTAATATAAAAACCTTTCATTTCATGTAGTATCTTCACAATATTATTAAATTCAATTAGAATTTGCAAAACATGCTCAAATATATAAATCCAGCAGATTAGTTTTTTTGTTTTCAGTAATGGTGGTCTAGACAGTATTGTTATGTTCTCTTTAATATATGACGCAGTAGTGTTACAGAAACTAAATTAGCTTGAATAGATCCAATAGATGCCAGATTTATGTTAAGTTGTTTTTTCAGTCTTTCATGCCATCATCTATCCCATCCACTTCCCTCTAAGGATGCGCTGAGATTTGTTTTGGTCATATGACCAATGTGTGAAAGGCTTTAAAACGTATTTATTTAGATGTAGTCCAGGGGTCGGCAGCCCATGGCTCCACAGCTGCATGTGGCTCTTTAGACCTTGAGGCTCCCTGGAGCTTTTTCAAAAGTTTCTGAAAATGGAAAAAGATAGATTTTTTGTCTGTTTGTTTTAATATGGCGTGTAAGCGGTCAAACAAATATTCATTATATTTTCCAATGCTGTAAACATTTGTGTAATAAATAAATTCAAACAATAGTTGTAAACATTTCTGTCAAGAAAAAATTGCATCATAGCCAGCAACACACGTTGCAGGCTGCCTTGCATGGTGCAAGGCAGGTGACTGCTGAGTGTCGGTGAGTCTTGGGTCGTGGATTCCAAAGAGAAAAAAAGAAAGATAGCTGATGAGAACAGAGGATTCAAATAAGAACGGATCATATCATTTGCTTTCATTACCAACGCGGAAGGATTGATAGGTATTGGGGAAGGAAGCCTGCATGTTTGCTTTATAATGAGAAGTTGTCACGAAATAAAATGTGCCATTTGGAAAGGCATTCCTAAGGAAAGTATGCTAAATATGCAGCCGACCACCAAGTTGTGAGTGAGAGAAAAAGTGCAAATGCAGAAATTCTGGATAAATCGCAGGAGCGCAAAGATAGATTTAATAAGTGGATTGGTCTCTGAACTCCACTACTGCTGCTATTTTTGTTGCAAGCATGAAAAACTGTCCACAGATCGAAATGGTACAGTGGCGGAGCCACAGGGATGGCTGGGGGGGGGGGCAATTGTCACCCCAGAAGTGATCCTTGCCACCCGTGTTGCCACCTGGCTGGAAACATTAACACTGTTTGGATTTTACGAAAATTTGCGAATAAAACAGTCAAATGTCCCAGTGGACTTGAATGCATCCTCATGGAGCACGCTTCTGCTACACTTTTATTGGTTAAGCTGACATTCAGTTTCTTCGTGCTCCAACGGCTCCAGAGCAGAACACGGCAGTGGTACACAGGATCAAGGATGAGCGTTTCCTTTGCTGATATGTATGTTTATTGGTACTAAATAAAAGAAATTGTTTCTTTTAATGGGAAGTATGGGAGCTGTTGTGGGGCATCATTCATAAAAGAGGAGCCTCTGCTTGCTTTGGGGAAAACATTCAATTAAGACTAAGAAGACCTTTAGCATGCGGCACTAGTGGCTCATTTTTTCAACAGTAGGCTGACAGGAAAGGGGGTATGAGAGAGATCACAGGTCGGATTGGAACCCGGGTCGGCCGAGTCGGGGACTAAGGCCTCCGTTCATGGGTCGTGCTCGCTAACCGCTGCGCCAACTTAGACTCATAAACATAGACAGATTTATTTTGTAATTTTGTATACATGAGTGGAAATTTCGTTTTAAACAGCTCTAGCCAATGTCATTTTTTAAATTGCAGCCTTGAAAAACAGTAAAAAATACATTATTAACAAAAAATAGTAATATAAACATATGACTGTATATTTACAGTTCTAACATTTATAATTATTTTATTTTTTTAAAATACCTAAAAAAAAAACCTGCACACCCAGACGGCTTCTTTTAAGAAGGGAGAAAATGAAGAGACCACTTTCTCCGCTTGAGTTTGTTGTGTTTTTGGAACCTTACAAAGAACTTTTTAGGCTTAGTAAAATTTGGCTTGTGGTTCCAGCTAGCACTACATCCTGCTGAAGAAGTTTCTCTGCTCTTAAAATAAAAAATAAACAAAAACACCTTAGGACCATAATTGGACTGGGTTGGGTGTTTTCTTACATAAATAACCACAGGTTATAAATGTTTTGTTGTTGTGCTTGTGTTTCTTGGGGTTCGATTGAGACCATCTGGGGGCCTTTTGGGGTTCAGCGCCCTAAGATTGCCATGACCAGTTATTTTTTCCTTTGAGTGTTGAGATTAAAATAGTACATTTTATGTGGGCATTTGCTCTGTCTAACTGGCCATTGGACAGCTTGAAAATGAAGTTTGTTCTCTTCTTATTCCCTTTGTCGAGGTAATTTTGTTGTCCAGTGAGTCAATGTGTTGGATTATGCCTTTCTCCCAAACTGCTTGGATTTTGACCTGTTTTATTCTCTTGTATAAACCAGTGCCTAAATGTTGTTCTCCCATGCTCATGTCTTTAACAGATCTTCCTGGACCCTTGGTCCTGTATGATCTTTCTGACTTTACAGAAACAAATTGGAATAGTTGTGTCTGTAATGTGGGTTCTTACCTCACAAATATTACCCTTGCCCTTTCATGCAAAGTAAAAAAAAAAAATGAATTGAGGTAACAAGATAATGGTCAGGTGTGGTTTCTATTTGCTCTGCTCTTTGTTCTGATGTAAAACTGCTGAGCTGTACTCAGGACTATGGGACTCGCATGAACATGTGTGGATCTGTGGAGATTTATTCAATTCTGAGAAATTGAATTAGGTGTTCTCAGCAAAAAATAAATCCAAACAAGTAGGGCAGACTTTAGATCAGTGGGTTGATCAAGGTAAGACATTTCTTCACTTTTGCTGGGATAATTGGGAAGGGTTCTAAAATTTAAAGGGAAAGCGCCTTTCTGGATGCTTATCTTTGAGGTAGCTTGATCATGTTTTTAGTTTCAGTTACAACTTGTTCAGAAACCTCTGCTCTGGGAGATAAAGTCTAGGTTGGCTCATATAAAATGATGGGTCCGTCTTATATTGAGGACAACCTCTGGTTGAATTAAACATAAAAATACATTTTTAATAATAATAAACATTATTTAAAGCACCTTTCAAAACACCCAAAGACACTATACAGCAAACATAATCAACAATACTAAAAACAGCAATCAGCGGACATATGCAATCAGTGGAGGTATTTTTTATCTTAAAATTATTAGTTTTTAGCCTCGATTCAAACCAGAGGTAAAGTCAACATTACGAGTTTGAGGAGGGAGTGAATTCCAGAGTTTAGGAGCAGAGCTTTGGTTCTCTTTGCTCCCTATGCTGATGAGGTCAGGCAAGACACTCAGTGAGGTGGATGGAAAGAGGGATATGAGGATTTGGGAGGGGTAGCAAACTGAAGGAGAGCTTAGAAATATGGGAGGGGGGGCAACATTATGGATTACCTTGAATGTGAACAACAGGATTTTTAACAGAATTCTGAAGTTGAAGGGGGTCAGAGATGTAATGGCAGGAGGGGGTTTTGATAATTAAATGAGCTGTTGACCAACTAAAGTTTATAAAGGAATTTCTAAGGAACATCAACAAGATGAGAGTTACAGTAATCAGTTAGGGACGTGACAAGACTATGAACAGCAACAGAAGCAGAGCACTGGAAAAAAGAGAGACAAAGACGATGACTTTCTAGATGAAGATACACAGAACGGATAAAATCACTGATGTGGTAGTTTCTATCAAGGATGACACCCAGACCCCTGGCCTGAGGATAGGGAGAGGCAGTGAAACCAGTCAACTCAATTAAAGAAAGTGTCAGCCTTGGACAAAACCGATTTGGTTTCTACCAGGAGGTGTTTTGCTGCAATTTAGCTTCAGCAAGTTAGAAGTGAACCAGGATGTAATTTCAGCAAGGCAGGAGGTGAAGTATGAGGTAGGGAGATTGGAGTTTGGCTTATTAGACTTAATAGACAGATAAATGCAGCTGGGTGTCATCCGCATAACAAGGAAAATGAATCTTACATTAAAACATTTTTTTTTACCAAGGGGCAGAAGGTAGATGATAAAATGTAGCAGCCCCAGGACAGAGCCTTGAGACACACTGGCTGTGACAGGGGATGGATCAGAGCTGAAGGACTTAATTTGCTTCTTTTTTTATCCCTTCTTACGTAACTATTATAGACGTATTAGTTTACTTGTTCCCTATTAGATACTATGTGCAGGAAGGAACGACTCACTGAACCATCATCATTTAAGTTCTAATCAAACTGTTGTAAGAATTTAATCATCTATGAACATAACATTGTTAATATTGTATGCTTGATTGGAATTCTAATAACTTTAATGGACTTTTTTTAAACCATCCAAGATTAAGTTTAATTGTGTACAAAGTGCAAAGCTTTTCTGTTACATAAATAACTGGGAGCAAAGCTTGTCCAAATAGCTGGGGCTCCTAATTATCACTCTGAATAGCAGAGTGCATAGTGACTGCATTTACATGGTCATAGTGCTCTTCTCAGGAAGGAGCACACTAATAGACCAAAGCTGCTTTGATGAGATCAAAGGGGACTTATTTAAAAGTTAATTTAATGTTTCAAAATATTTTCTGTCAAGGGTTTGGATATTAGCTACATCAGAAAAATCCCTAACAAAAGCAGTAGATGTCACTGAAAATTACACACTGTAGCTTTAATTAAAATATATATTGCAGAGAAATGTAGTAACTTAATTCACCAGTAATTAACCACACATAACAAAAACAGTATAAAGTATCACCACTCTTACTAAACCAAGGAAGCAATTAGCAGTTATGTTTAAGAGAGATTTCAATGGTTTAATCTTATTTCACATTTGCTTTTATTCAGAAGACAAGTAAAAATACAGTTAACAGTTTTCTAAATCATTTTACCAGAAATAACTTACCCTATTCTAACCTAAATACTACACTGTAAGTCTGATTTCATGTTTTGTCACAAAAAGATATTCATATTTGTATTATGTAATCACTGTATGCTATACGCTTTTCTTTATCAAATTCTTGAAAACACCAGAATTTACATACAGCTTCGTATGATGTGTAACCATACTTCATTTTTTAAAATTTGATCCAGATATTATTATGAATAGTGAGTGGATCCTTTTTACCAAATACTTGATTGTTCTTATTGAGAAATTTCTTTGGCTACTATTCAGTATTATTTTAGTGAACATATAATTAAGTAGTGCTACTCCAACCCAAGTTCAATTTTTGGGTGTTCTGCCCAAAAATACAGCGGGGGGAAACCCTGAGTGTAAATTGTCTTGACAGAAAGCTAAAAGTTCATCTTTAACAGTTTAACATAAATTAAAACATGGAGGTGGCAGCATCATGCTGTCAACATGTTTTTTTTTTTTTTTTTTAGCAGAGACAGAGAAGCTGATCATTGAGACTGCGGTAGATTTAAACTGGTAACCATAAACCCTTTTCCAGAGGTATAATGGGATGGTTTAGATCAGAGTATAGAAGTTAGAATGGCCATGCGAAAAGTCCAGATCTAAATCCAAATGAGAATTTCTTGTGTTTGCAGTTGATCTTCTCAGTAGAATCTGACAAAACATTCTACTCTAGATCAGAAAAACTAGAAAAAGGAAACAAAACTCCAACAGCTACATTTGCAGAGAAGAGTTGATCAATTAAGTATAGCCTAATGAAAGGTGAATACAAAACTATGGAAAAATGTTCACGTTTGTAAATATTGAAGACCATGTACCCTCTTTCCTTCCACTTTCATATTGTGCATTAGTTTTTGATGGAGTTGTTTGTCCTGCAACTCTAGAGGGTTGCTAGACCTACTGATGGCTATCAGAAGGCACGTGTTAGGATATGTGTTAATGACCCAATGTAATGTAAAGCACTTGGACTTGATAAAGTGCTATAATTTGTTATGTAAAATAACATTGGAATGAACTGGACTAAATTTAAATGTCACTAAATTTGAAACGGTTAAATGGCCAAGGTTTAAAGCAGTATATAATAGAGTGGCCCTCGGGATGAAGAAGACTACAGTAGGAACAAAGCTGCTCAACCCTTGGAAATGCTCAGAGAAAGTATTTTCTCAAATATACAACCATAGAGCAATAAATAGAACTTTTATGACTCAGGCTTCATACCAAAAGTTTTTTTTTTTAGATAATTTTTATGATCATTCCTGTGTAGATATTCAGAATGAATAAAGAATCTATGGATTATTGATGTTTCCATTAACATTTTTACAAGTTTCCTGTTTGGCTCCACAGAAAAAGTAGGTTGAAATCTTTAAAAAAAAAAAAAAGATTGCAGATTGCAGTTGTCTAACAGGAAGATTTTGAAGTATTCAAGCGGCACTTGCTGGGATATGTGTTTCTATGGTAAAGAGGTCAACATGAAGAAAAAATGCTGACGAGTTAAAACTCACTTTAGTTTATTCTAATGGAGTGATGTAAATCAAGACGGGAGAGATTAGGAAACTAAAAACAGAAAAGAAAATGCCTGGAATGGAATATTTAACCAATTACAGTTTAGTTATTTGTAAAGTTAGATTATTCTTAACCATGTTAACGCTGTTGTGGTAAAGTGGGTATTTATGGTTATCAGATTACTGTTGGGCTTCCTTTTTAGCTCGTGGCACACCTCTTTGAGCTTGATCTGTTTGGGTTCTCTGCTGCCAAAGCCTTATGACCTTTATAAAGAGGACCTTGTGACAGATACTTACCTACAAAGACTGTATAGTCTTTCCTTAATAATCCGCACATGGTGAGGAACAGGATGGGGTGAAGGTTTGAATCAGATTAAAGCTTTCTTGTGAACATCTTGACAATTCCGACCAAAAAACTGTTTGTTGATCAGCTCTTTTGATGCTTTTTTTGGAGCTATAGTTTATTTAATATTAACTCATAAACTTGGCAAGTTTATATTAGTGTCTGTTTGCTGTGTTTAAAAATTTAATAAAAAAGGTAAAAAAAAAAAAAAAAGATGCTTGAAATTACACCCTCACATACAGCATACCCTGTACTAATTAGTTTATGGGGGTTTAGTCATGAAAGGCACAATGATAAGAGCATCCTACCGCTCCACATAGCTGAACAGAGATCCACTGCCCTGAAAAAACTAATTCTGCAAACAGAAGACATACATTCATAACGATGGAAGTTATCAGAAACAATAAAAGCATTTTTTTTTGGTCAGGCCTTAAATTTCTTTAAAAATCCAACAACAAAGAAAGCGGACAAAGAAGTTTAAATCCATGGTTATGGTTTTTTTACTTCTCAATTAGGTCAAATAATCAACTGCAACCCACATTATGCCGTTCCTCTTCACAGGCTCCAGTGGTGCAATGGGTCACCGCATGGTTCTTTTTCTTTCTAATTCTTTATGCCTCAATTTTACATTTTACTGCAAAAAAAGAAAAAAAATCAAGTGAGTATTAAATGTAAACACATCTTACATTCATTTTAAGACAAGTTTGATATACCAACAAAATTTGTGAATCTGGCTTTTATATGCCAGTGTTCTGTCAGATGAGCATACCCAGTCAGACCAGCATGCCCAGTCAGACCAGCATACCCATTCAGACCAGCATACCCATGGTCAATACCCATTTATCACTTTAGTTTATCTTTTGGGTTTTGTACGAAAAATACACTTTAAACTACCTCAATGGGCATGTACCCCTTTGTAATGTACAAAAAACGAATTAATTATTACTGTAGTGTTTTTTGAAGCCTAATAAAAAATGTTGTTTTGTACATGATTAAAGGGATACACGACTGTTGAGGTAGTTTAAAGTCTATTTTTCCTTCAAAACTAAAGGGATGAATGCAAATATGACATCTTGAGCGTGCGTATTGACTATAGGTATGCTGGTCTGATGCGGTATGCTCATCTGACAGAACACCAGCCTTGAATGTTGATGTTATGTAAACAGGTTTGCTCCCCCCACCATCCCTTCTCCTACATATGTGATCTGGTGTCCAGGAGCAGCGAAGGTTGACCAAACGACAACTGCTTCATATCAGGAACTATGGCTGAGAGGCGCTCTGGGCGTGGTTCATGGACTCATACACAGACACCCACCAACCATATCTCACATGGTTAAGGATGCATTTGCTCTCAGAGTCATCACCTTCACTCGCTTCCATGTGCTCTCATATGCTGTATGTAGATTTTTTTTCTTATTTTTTTGGGAAACCTTACATCAGTTTCTGTCATTCTTCTATATTATTGTTCTGTGTCTCTTAGATGGGCTGTTCTGGAATTTCTTTAATTTCACTTTGGGATTAATAAAGGCAAGTTGAATTGAATTTAACTGAATCAAGTATTCGAAAAATGTCAGATCTTACAGATGTTGTGCACTTGGTCTGCCATTGTTATTTATTTTTCAAAGGTCCCATATTATGCAAAATTCACATTAAATCATTTTGTAACAGTCATATGTATCCTGAAGCTTGTGTATGAGATTCACAAGTGAAAACCATCTTTTCACCTCACCTTTCTCCACCTCTTAGCTAATGTTTGCTAACAATGGTCTGTTATATAAAATAATTTCACTGTCCAGACCACCCTGTAGCCTTCGGTCAAGTAATGGCCTTCCTCAAATGCATTCTTTATCAACTCTGACTGGTTGTCATGGTTGCGGGTTGTGGCCGCCTGGTCTTTGGGAGGATGGGGGCGTAAAACCAAGACAGCTCGTCCAAAGGAAGACAGAATAAGGAGGTTCTTGGTAAAGGCTCCAACAGACTGCCACTCTGGGTCTACTAGCAAGACCCGTAACCCCACACTGCTCCCCGGGCGCCCCACGATGGCAGCCCGCTGCTCCCCAAGGGGAAGGGTTAAACGCAGAGGTACATTTCTCCAATGTGAGATCAAGAAAATTCAATTATTATTGTTATAATTATTATTAACCATGAACAGTGAATAGGGATGGACAGTTCATCAGGCTCAAAAGACATATACAGAGGACATATTCAGTGATATAAATCAACATTAAAAGGTTTAATGATTCCAGATAAAGGATGTTTAAACAGTGCAAAAACTAAGGACCCAAAACAACCCTGGTGCTTAAGCTTGGCAAACAAATTCAAATGTCTGTTCTGTTCTATGATCAGAGGAATTAAGCTTAGTCTAAAACTGATCTATGTCTTGGTCCTCATTTGAAGAACATTTCTGATGATGAGTGTTGCTCATCATCAGAAATGATGAAACAGTCAGAAACAGTCTGACATTTATTTTAGAGCCTTCGCCTTCCCACTGGAAAGTTGCAGGTTAGATTCCAGTTGCCACATTACCTGTAGATGGTTTTTCTTAAAAGGCACTGAAATCCACTTCACCACCTAACAGATTAAAACCTAACAGACAAAACTGAACCCAGATATTGACGTTGTTTCTAAAAGGCAGCTAATTCCTGTCAGTACAGACCGTCTTTCCGTTTGCAGTCTAGTCATTTCCCAGCTGTGTCTCTGTCTCTTTCTGTACCTTCACTCATTGCCGTCAAGAGCATAAAGATGAGACATCAGACCCATTTCCTCATCAAATCCCCTTCTCTGTTGCACCTCAGGGTGTAATTGTAATAAAATCTTTATTAGTCACCACCCTGGGTAACTCCACTTGCATCCACTTGCATCCACTAAAACTCGGCAAGCTGTCAAATTTAAAAAGGTTTCCAATAGCAACACTGTGCATGTATCTTGTTTTCCTCTATGTAGATAAGGAGGACTAATATCCTACACATCAGTGGGTTTTTCAATATGAAATACCTTGGAGCTGGATTTATTTCTCAGATTACTGCTCAAGGTACAGTTCATGACCTTAAGCAGATCTAAAAAAGAAAAGCTCCTGATATGATTGTCTATAGCTCATCCCGATTTTGAATGATAAATCATTTTTATGTGTTGCTGTGTTTCTATAACAATAATAAGAGGAAGCAGTAAAGTCTTGGTTGTGTCTGATTAAACTAATATTGGGACTCCTGAATATTCCAGTTTAATGAAAGGATTGATTTTGAGCTGAAGCGCTACATTTAAATAAATATAAAGTATAAAAAATTTACAAATGAATTAATTTTGATGTCGAAATAATAACCAACTGTAATAGTTGGATGTTAAAAAATGAAGCACCCAAATATTTTGTAGTTTCTATAATGCCATGAAATCCTTTCACTGTGACTCGCTAAATAAATCCTAACATCTGGATTCTTGACCTGGTCAGCTTTCTGACCATCACCTTACTGTCTAGCAGTTATAGCTACACCCACTTTATCTCTCTCCTAAACCTCCCACCTGGAGAAGAATGCCTAAGAACGGCTCTTCTCTTTTGGAAAGTTAAAACTGTGTAGGCTCTAAAATCCTGTCTCTCACCGTGACGGTGTGATGCTGAGAGGAAAGACTTAACATGGGTGGTAAGGACAGTATGGGGCATTGTGGGATACCAGAACCGGACTCGATTTATGCTCCACAGGAAATAGAGAGATGCATTCCTACAGATTCCATCCTAACAGGCTTTGAGCCTTTGTTTGCACTACAGGAAGTTGGTTCAGCTGCATTAAATCCAAAACAAACACACCCGCAGACACTTAATAGTTAATTTCATGACCAATATCTATTTGTGAGCAGTTCTTTATGTAAATACATCATGCTATGTCCCTTATGCAATTCATACTTCGGGATGTTTTTCAGCTGCTATAAGCGATCCAACTATTCCCTCCCTGATGTGCCTTGGAATGTATTTTTCTGTTTCATAATTGCAATAAATAATTCATGTTTCTGATTATTTTTTGGACAAGAGATACATTATTTTCATTAGACTGTTCAGATGAAGTAGCTGATATTTGTTGAATAAATGCTAATTTATGAAACTGCATTTAGTTTAGTTTTCCCCAGTTCACTAAATCAAAACACAGATGTGTGTTTGAAAACCAACAACTAACTGATGTCATGTTCACACTTTTCTGTTTCCATTTAATGTTTTGTCATCCAGGTCTGCTGACTCTGTGTGGTGCAAGTCTCTACATCATTTACTCGTACCAAGCCCTGGCAGAGACAGAGAGTCTGATTGGACCTGATGGTCTAGCCTCCATCCACACCTCCTTCGGCTGGTCTTTAGGTCTGGCTTGGCTCTCCTACGGCTTGGAGCTCCTCACTGGAACTTTACTCCTCATCGCTGCACAAATGGCCAAGCTGCGGCAGAGAGGTCCCACTAAGGCCTGACACGTCTCTCCATATGGATTTCAGTTGTGAAAAAAATCATTTTAAGCCAGAGTTAACTCAAAAGAAAAGCAAAGGTGTGGTAAGCTGGTGCACAATGCACCCGTAGTGTTTTACAAGAAGAAAAAAGTGAATGGCCTGTGATCGATTGTGCCCACTTGTGATATGTGTGTGTCAATCATGGTGTTTCATTTGTGGCAAACAAGCCTACGTATTTAATGTAAGATATAGAAAGTTGCTCACTTTAATATCATATTTCACACAAACTTCAGTTTTTATCATTGTATAACTCATATTTTTTGCTTTTAATATAATAAAGAAAACTGTTTAATGTTGTCATACCATGACACGGTACAAAATTAATAAAATTATTCTGAATGTTTATAGTTTTGCTATATGTAACAATGTAATGCCTTACTTCGGCTGTTTTAGCCCAATCAAACACTGAACTTCAGAGGTTTGTTGTCTACTTTACTTTTGGTTCAAGTATCCACAGTTTAACTTTCTCATGAATTATTGGTTACAACCACACTCTGATGGCAGAGGGCTTTTAAATGAGGAAGGTAAATAGAAATTTAAAAACTGTGGCCAACATTTTGCACTCATCTTCATTGAGTCATTTTTTATAGAACCCAAATTTTCTGCAATTACTACTAAAACTTTGGGGTATTCTCATACAAGGATTGTTTACCTATAGAAACTGAGATTTGTTGCCACTTCTATAGAGTAGAAGTCAAACCCAGTCAGATTAAATTAAATTCAAATTCAAAAATACTTTAAATATGGATGAAATGAATCATGGAAAATATCCAGTTTCCAAGACATTTGATAGATTCTGAGTTGAATTTCTGAGCTTCAGTTGAAACATGGTTGATATCTGATTACTTAACCATTCTCATGTGGACTGGAAGGAGAACTTAGCATCTGGTATGAATCTCCTATGTTTATTTTTATTTATTTTTCCACACCTGAGACCAACATCCTTGTCCCTACAAATAAAAGTATCACTACAGTGTGATGATCACACCACTGTGTTTCACCATGGGGCCATATAGGCATGGTGCAGAAAAGGGTTTCTCTCAACAGTGGCTTTGTCCTTGAAACTGTGTCATTTAGGTCTGGTTTGAGGAGGACATGACTGATGTTAGTAGCGCTGTTGGTGGATTTTCCCATTTGACCCATGGATCTCTGCAGTTCCTCCTTAGTTTTGATGGGTTTCTTAGCCACTACATTAATAATAAGTCCATTGTCTGTGAGTTTAGATGAACGGGCATGTCTTGGTTGGTTTGCAGCTGTCATAGGATACTCTTTCCATTTTCAGATAAGGTTTTGGGCAGTGTTCTGTCAGATATTCAAAGCTGAGGATTTTGTTTTGTAAGCTATCTTCTCTCTAACTTGTCTGCTCTAAGAATAAAATCTAAAAAGATGGACTTCTTTTTACATATTTGTTGCACTGGATTTATTAGGGTGTAAAATAACAAAGGGTCTGGATACAAGCACAGAAAATACTCATTTTATTTTAGGTTGGTATTTATTTAAAAAAAAAAAAAAAACGTGGGTGTTTTTCATTACAGTAGAAGGGGCATATAACTTCATACGCTGTCTGCATATATCCCAACACTTAATTCAGAGCTAAAAATCCCATCCCAGAAAAAAGGTGAAATGACAAAATTCCTGCTGGCTTCCATTCTAACTAACCATTGCCGTATGCTGATGTGAGACATGGCAACAAGGATAACATGTTCTCCCTGCCAGCAATACATGCAAAAGAAGGCTTCCTCTCCCATAGCCGATTAGGCTGAGCATCAGAGGAACTAAGGCAGACCTTGACAGGGGTTTGTTTTTTCCTAAAGACCCAGTATTTAAGTCTGACTATACATTTTTACATGTGTAATGCATTGCATTTGAGCTGGAATAGACAGCCTGTATGCCTGATTTAAGTGAAAGCATTTTCTATTATTTTGCCTAGAGGGCGGCCATCTTGGATCGGACCACAGTTCACACAGGTGCTGTCAGAATAACAGGACGCGCCTTAGATCTCATTTTAATAACAAAATATTATAACAATATCACAACCCCTTAAAAGACCAAAACAAATTTTAAAATTAACTTTCAGTTAGATGACACATATTTATTCAGATTAAAAACTATTCAAACTGAACTCAAACTGGATGAGATATATGCAAAGTTATATATTTTGCAAATAAATATTAATATGATAGACACAAAGTTTTATATTGATATGTTATATATATTATGTATTCAGTATTTTAAAGGTTTATTTTTTGATAAGGAGTATCATGATCTACAGAGGAAAATTTTTTGTAATGTGATTTACAAAATAGTAAAGTTAATTTGTTTTTTAATAAAATTTATGTTAAATATAATGTATTTTTTGTCATTGTCAACTAAAGGTTTGCATTCTTTTAAGTTTGTCTAAATTTTTCTACAAATCTTTTTCAAACTATTATTTATGCATATGTGAACATTTATCCTTTAATCAGTTAATGAGTAAAAAGTGAAGAAACATCTAAAGTCACCAGAGGATCTCCTGGCGCCATCTTTAAATACTTGACTTTGTTTGCAAAGTCTTTGTTTTCTTTGTGATGCGGTACGTTTCCCACCAGGGAGGCTAAAATGTTAGTACGCTGTTTAGCAAAGAAGTCCAGGGGTAGAAGTACGAATTAGAGGCTAATATAATAGTAGCAGATGAGGACTGAGAATAAACATTTAGCTCTGGACACAAATTAACCAACAGCCCAACATGGAGGGAATTTGATCTGGAAAGTTAAGATGTGTTACTTTAGCTCTCCAATTATTACATCTAAATATGGTGGGACATCTTGGCTATGCTGGAGAAACTGTAGAAAGGTGGGGAATTTTGCTCATATATTTTGGGATTGTCCAAAGGTGGTTTTGGAAAAATGTGCAAACAGATATAAAAAATATTTTAGGCGTTTATTTAGATCTGGATATATCTGTATATATTTTAGGAATAATTCCCATGGACATGATCAATAAAGACAATAAATACTTGATTAGGGTTATGTTCCTGATCGCGAAGAAGTGTATAACATATGCATGGTTAAGGCCACAACCTCCTAGTATCACAGAGTGGAGAGATAGAATCAGAAAAGTCTACATCATGGAAAAAACAACATCAAGACTACAATTTAAGCTGGAGACCTTTGAAACTAAGTGGAAACCTGTAGCTAAATTCATATTGGGACCTTGACGCCTCTTTGGTCTTTTTTTTTTTTTTTATTAGATTGTGCATCTCTTGACTTTATCTTGTATTATGTGCTTGTATTACTTTAATCTGTTTTCCCAGTGTGCCTACTGTTGTACGTTTCACCGTAATCATTGTGACTTATAAATCCATGGATGTTGTTAATGAATATGGGTTTCTCTTAATTGAGCTAATGTCTATCTGAAGGAAATGCATCTTTATTTGTCGTTTTTGGAGATTCTTTTTGTAATTTTTTCCCATCAATTGCCCCTGGATAACTGTTAATGGAGCTGGAATAGACAGCCTGTATGCCTGATTTAAGTGAAAGGTCTAAAATGATCTATAAAAATCAGATATTAAGATGTGAATTGTGAGAGGTGACAAGGGTGGACATATGTATGTGTTGATATAAAAATTGTTATTGAAAATAAAAAGTTAAAAAAAAAAAAAAAAGTCCAGGGGGACTCAGAGTGGCTCAGGTCATCCTGACCTTTCGCTGTAATCATGCTGCTATAGGCTTAGGCTGCTGGGGGACATAGGGACCACTATTCTATCAATCTGCTTAAAGGAATAGTACACCCAAAACATGATTAGCCTTCATTTTCTACTCAC
>NW_015151368.1:257867-278432 GCF_000732505.1 Cyprinodon variegatus
CTGCAGTTTTTAATCAGGTGTGGCTAATCTATGAACACAACAGGATTTAGTGGCTAATATTCAGGTGCGCCTTCTAGTCCAGAAAATACGGTATTTACAGTTTAATGGCGTCAAGGAGGCAGCATGGACTTTATGTTGTTCTGTTTCAAAATATTAAGTTATCACCTAACTGCTCAGTATTTCTGAGTGGCGCACTGGGTAGCTCGCCTGCTCTGCAACAAAAAGATTCCAGGTTTGGTTCACGGCCCAGGGTCTTTCTGCATGGAGTTTGAATGTTCTCCTTGTGCATGTGTGGGTTTTCTCCGGGTACTCCGGCTTCCTGCCAGTCCAAAAACATGACTGTTAGGTTAATTAACTTCACACACACTGTACACCGAAAATCATGAGTCATAAGGGACTATGTTTCTCGGCTAGCCTGGGAGCACCTTGGGATTCCCCCGGAGGAGCTGGCCCAAGTGGCTGGGGAGAGGGACATCTGGGCCTCCCTACTGAAGCTGCTACCTCCACGACCCGACCCGGATAAGCGGGAAAAGATGGATGGAAATAAGAGGAGAAAATAAAAATTAAAGGATTACATTCATGATTACAGATGAATAAAGTTAGGCTGGAGACATGACTAAATGTAACTCGTTACAACGCATCTCTGCCTGTAGTACTCTGACAAATGAGATCAATCAGAAGGCCTATTCTGATTCGTGAACATGACCGTATATGTGTTCTATATATTTACCTACCGTAGTTATAGGGAACATTTGGAAAAAATACAGCAGCCTGTACTGCGCTCCCAATACTTTAAGAATCAAAATGATCATAGAAACATATTACTACTAACACAAACAGTTTATGGGTCTTTGTTTTTTAAATCATTTTCTTGAAAACATAATCTTTTGTAGAGAATGAAACAGTAGTTCAAAATAACCAGGCCTTATACTATAGATAATTTATTCCAGTTGATCAAGGAGAGTGGTTTTATGCTCCTGTGGAACCAAAATGAACCCAAAATGGTAGTTGGTTCCACAGGAGAGGAGCCTGATAACTAAAAGATCTGCCTCCCATTCTACTTTTAGAAATTCTAGGAACCACTAGTAAACCTGCAGATTGAGAGCGAAGTGCTCTGTTAGGAACATAAGGAACAATCAGATCTCTGATATCAGATGGAGCTTGGCCATTTAAGGCTTTATATGTGAGAAGGAGGATTTTAAATTCAATTCTGGATTTAACAGGAAGCCAATGAAGAGAAGCCAGGATAGGAGAGATATGATCTCTCTTTTTAATTTTCATTAGAACTCTGGCTGCAGCATTTTGGATCAGCTGAAGGCTTTTAACTACAGCTTGTGGACTTCCTGATAGTAAAGAATTACAATAGTCCAGCCTTGAAGTAACAAATGCATGGACTAGTTTCTCAGCATCACCCCTGGACAGGATATTACTATATTTGCAATATGATGAAAGAAGGAAACCCTAGAAACCTTTTTGATATGGAATTTAAATGGCAGGTCTTGATCAAAAATAACACCAAGATGTTTTACTTTATTATCTCAGATCAACTCGATCCCATCCAAATGAAGTGACTGACTAATCCACTTCTTTTTCAAAAACTGTGGTCCAAAGACTAGAACTTCTGTTTAGTCTGCATTTAGGAACAGGAAGTTAAGAGTCATGCCAGTCTTTATGTCTTCAATACATGCCTGTAATCTATGTTCTGTAATCTAGTTTTGACTGTTAACTGATGGTTGAAGGTCTTAAAAAATAATACAGTTAAGAAGTCAACTTCCTTTTTTTAAATTTTTTGTTTGCATTAAACTTTACCAGTAAAGTTGACTAAAATATGTGCACACCCTCAGATCCATTTTGCCACAGAGACCTCTAAAGCCCAAAAGGAAACTATCAAGACAGGGAGCACCTCAAAAATGTACATAGTAGGCATAGATTTAATTCCCTATTTTACATTATCTATTCAGTTGCCATTTGGACAGATAACAGAGACAGTACAGTGATGCCACAGAGATCAATTCACAATATGCCGTTTCAAAACACAACTAGCCAGTGGTGTTTTTATGACAATGTTCTTACGATCATATCATTGAAACAGGAAAAAGTTATGATTTTTTTAATTAGAAGACATTTGATGTCATTTGAAATGTCCAGTAGAAGATTTTCAAATTTCATCTACGAAGGGAGTTTTTATGAGGTTGCCGGAGGATGCCATCGTCTTCTTGCCAGTCACAAATTTCTTGGCAGCCTATAGGAGACAGGGAGACAAGAACAAAGACGACAAAATGTAGTCATAGTTAAATATTTTGGAATGACAGAATTCCACAACAGCAACTAATTTGGATTTTTTACTTGGAAATCACATTGAGGCTAAGAAGCTATGAAGAAATGTTCGATTGAAATATTGATTCCAAACACTTTCAAATCTGCACAAATTAACCTGCTAATATAAGTTAATATAATCAATTTGACTAAACAGATATTTAAAACTCCATTAAGTGCCGATTAACGGTTTTTTCCATTAAAATTTGTTCCATCTAACTGTTGGACAATGTCCACTTAAAAGGAGTTTCAGTGTTTTGATGGTACTGTCGCCCACAAGAGGACGCGGCTGGTCATTCTTAATTGGAGCCTCACTTTTATTCGCAAAAAACATGTAAAGCCAGAGCAGAGGCCTGTTAAAGCAGAAACATCAATTAATCCAGAATCCGGTCTGAGATTACCGTAATTTTCAGAGTTTAAGCTGCTACTTTTTTCACAAGTTTCAACCCTGCAGCTTATAGTGATGTGCGGCTTTTCTATGGATTTTTCATTATTTTTGTGATGTTATGAGAGGTTTTGTTTTGCTTTGTTCCGCTACTTCCACTACTTTGCCTACTTTGGAAGGGCTGGCAAAGCTTTCTACCAAGCTTTCCCCCACATAAAGCATTGTTCATTTGGACAGCATGAGCGCCCATATCAAACATTCTCTGAAAGCAGCCATTAAGAGCACGTACTCAATTCCAGCTGTGATTCCTGGAGGCACAACAAAGCAACTGCACCCACTAGACATCAGTGTGAATTGTAACACTGTGCGTTTTGTGGGAGGCGGGGATGACAGGGCGCAATAAATCATTCATCAAAACTGTGAAAAGCAAGTTTTGCCTAAGTTTGCTGAAGGATTTTGACAATGTGGAGAAGTGTCTAAACATTCACAATCACCAACAGATTTCGAAGGGCTGGGCTGCTGCGTGGTGAAGAGGAGGACACCGCCACTAACACTCAGAGGGTGTTCCATTCTGACACTGACAACCAGGGGTTCTTTGGTTTGGACAGAGATAGAAGCAGAGAGTCGATGACGAAGGCATCCTGAGCTTGTTGGTTTCCAACACTGAAGAAGAAGACTTTGATGGTTTTAGTGGGCAGGGAGAAGACCATGGTGATAAACGTCTTTTCTTCTTGTTAAAGCCTAAGCTGCACCTTAGCCCAAAAGGTAGGCCCAATCTATATTTTCTGGTGTGCAGCATGTTATTTCTATGCAGTCCATCTGTTACTCATTTAAACAGCACAGTACATGTTTTGTACTTGTAATTTACCGGTAGTTGTACATATACATAAAAAGTTATGCAAATATATACTGGTAGACACAGGTTTTAAGGCAAATAGCTGGTAATCAGTCATTCGTCGACCGATAAGATCAATCAACTCTAGATTCATTTATCACTCTGCAACTTGCATTCCTATTACCGGATTCAGAAAAGCAGAATGGTCATTTTAAACGGGATATAGTGTCCAAACCGTGATCATTCTAAGGAATGTCCTCACAGCACTGCATCAAAGGAATCTCATAGGAAAGGTTATAATAGAGTAACATTCAAATAAAATCATCAAGTTCAAATTTCAGCATAACCAGGGGGCTCTCCTAGAGGGGATACAGTTAAAGGCCTAAAAGTTGTTTAGAAATGGCAGCACATAGGAATGCTTTTACAGAGACAGTAGGATGACTTTTGCATCCTACTGTGGAACAAAGAAATTACCTTTTTCTAAAACAGCCATTGCATCCTGTGGGTAGGATGGTGGAGGCCTAATTTACCAAGCAAGAGTGATGACATTACAGCACAGCTATTAGAGATGAAAGTTATTGATTATCAATAAATTAATAAATGTAAAGCTGTTTGAGCAACTAACAAATTATTAATAGGCAGACTTTTTTTTTTAAATCTCAAAGGATTTTTCCAGTAAGATAAAGGCCAAAATCTTTTTTTTTTGTACAATGAGCTCAATAAAATAAAATTAAAAAAGCACATCATTGCATTAAAATGGACTGGGCCAGGTGCATTAAATACTAACTGAATAAACAAAAAAAATAATTGTTTTCTTACACATTATAAAACTAGACATACGAAGAAGACGTAACAAAACAGGAACCTATTAAGTTAGCAAATAAAAAAAAAATGAAAAAAATATGTGAAACATTTGGGATTTCTAATGTCCAGATGTGAAACTTTCATTTGAAAGGACAGGATTTGTCACTTAGACACGCTGCCAGACCATTTGTTTCAGTGAAGCGAAAGCTTAGCTCTGTTTTTAGCATAATCCTGCATTCAGTACGGGAAGACATTTTCTGCCTCTAGCAGCGCCTTTAAACAGGTGCTTAAATGAGCGATAACATCAGGAGTTTATCAAGTGTTTATATATACAAAAATAATTACACAAAGTGAATCTGCATCTTTGGAGAAGGAAATAAATTCCGGACCGAACTCTGGATTGATTAGTGTTTCTGCTCTACCTTGCCTCGACTCTGGCAAGACAAATACCACTGATGCCCCGCTTAAGAATGCATAACAGCAGCCTCTAGTGGACAAATGTAGCATTACAAATAGGGCTAAAATGATCAGATAAATCATAATTAATCGATTATTAAAATAACTGTCAACTAATTTAGTAATCAATTAATCATAAACTGGAATATAGAGACTGTAAAATATTGCTGTAGCTGACAGACCAATCTACTTAGAGCAGTAATTATAACAAAATTATATAAAAAAAAAATATAAACATTTTGCATTTACGATAAAAAAGAATGTTTTTGTCAATCAATATGCTCTATCGAGAACTCCTCAAGTGAATACGTTTTAGTTTACCTGGTTTAATTTCTTTTAAAAAATCTTCTTAAAGGAAGCTTTTGATATCTGATTTTTGATCAAAAAAATAATCGAGAGATTAATCAATTTGCAAAATAATCAGCAATTGCAGCCTTCATTACAACCCAGAAGAAATCATTTTGAAGCGGACATATCAACTCATCACATGGACATTTTTTTTAATCTAAAATACTTTTCTCTTCCCCATTTAAAACACTGAAATCAGAATTAATGTTGTTAAAGCTCCCCTGATCTCAATCTCCCTAGCAACCTATTCAGTAAAAGTAATTTTTAATAAAAGCCCTTAGAACTTATTTACACCAGTCTAGTAAATCACAGAAACGTCTGATAAAAACATATAAAACTGAAGCCCATAAATATTGTGAGAAGCAAAATATCTTTCGCTCTCCAAAATTTAGTCTAAAACTTATTAAGCCAAAGTTCAAAAGATACAAATTTAAGTTCAGCCTTGAAACATTACAGCGTGACTGAGCTCCAGTGGAAGCAAACATCTTACATTTGCAACATCCGTCAGGGACACGTTGTCGATGTTTTTGGAGATTTCCTCTGGAGAGTGGTAGGTTCCATCAGCCAGAGCCTGGGAGCCCATGGCCTCCAGCAGACCCTCCCAGGTTTCCAGAGACATGAGAAACTGACCCCTAAGCTGAGCCCTAAGCAGAAAATAATAAGGGGGGGAAAAAAACATTTATTTTTTTGGTGAATTAATGAAATCCTGGAACTTTGTGATCTACTTGATAAAAGGTTATAATGATATCTAGTTTAAGAAAAATTAAGTTATAATTAACTTGGGGAAATTCAATCCAGGTAAAAACTATTAAAGAGCTGTCTATCAGGGTTCCTTACTTGGCTCGAGTTAGTTCAGCAGCTGTGATTCCTCCATCAGCAACAGATTTCACCTGAGCGAGGGCAGCCTTGATCACCTGAAAGGGAAAAGTTTGACAGGGATCATCTTCCAAACATGGTCCATCAGAGAAATAAGTATTCTAATACTCACGTCACCAGCTGCTGCAGTCTGGGAGATGGTGTAGATCCCAAACAGACCACAGTCAGAGTAGCTGGCATTGAAAGCGCTCACCTGTCACAGATACACCAAAAGACCTTCATCCGGTGGATATCATGCACCAAAATCTTCCTCTATAGATGTATGTAACTTTATAAAGATTGCATGAAAAAGTGACACAAGCACACACATCGAAGGGGTCTGTGGTTGCCTTGGCAACCCCCTGGATCAATTTGCTGGAGACGCTGGAGCCCCTCTTAACATGTGGACCAGCTCCCAGTAAATGTTGCAGCACACTGAAGGCCAGAGCCTCGCTGGTACCAGCTGGTGCCGACTGGCTCACCACAGCAGAATGGACCAGACTGTCGAGGCTCTGATGACGAAACTCTCCTGCACATGAGACCATGCCAAAACTGAAAGGTTATTTAAATGCTTTACAGTAACAACAGGAAAGCCTTAGTGTCCATAAAGATTAGCGATTGCAGAGCTCACCCCCACGGTACTGCGCTTTGGCCCCCGTGGCTCCTGCTCCACCGCGGATGTTGAGGAACTGCTCCCCAACCTGCTTCAGCACAGAGTGATCAACACCTGATGGACCAAGAACATCACAATCTAAACTGAACAGAAACCCAGAGCTACACCACTCTAATAATAGGTTGGTGTCATTAGTTCTTTTCTTTTAAATACATTAAGGATGTCCCTGTACAACTTTTTCATTTCAGGTAAGATACAGAATTTGCAGTATAAACTAGGGCTGAACGACTTTGCCAGAAATCTAAATTGTGAATATTTTCAACCAGTATTGGGGTCAATAAGTACAACAAGTCGATGTTTTACTCCAGGGTTTCAGTTTTTCCATGAACTGCTTTTCCAGAATACAGAGCTGCAGGACTTTGCTGTAACATTTGAAAGAAAAAGTGATGTCTTCTACTATTAAGCATAGATCTAGGTGCTAGCTGCAACTCTCTGTCCCCTCCTGTGTGACAGCGTACCCACTTTAATCGTATTACCGCCACCTAAGGGAGAAATTGAGTTTTTTACTCTTGTTTAATGTATTGTGACTATAATTGAGAGCCTCTGTGCTTTGAAAATTGCATTTTTAAAAATTGCGATAATTTCACAAATACAATTAATTTCCCAGCCCTAATACAAACCAACAGCGATACTGAAGGAACATATCGGTTAGAACCTTAGATACTATTATTACTCACTTTTCATGTGTGGAATGTTAAAAAGCTCAGATCAAGTTATTTAATTATAAGTGATGCACCGAAATCTTTGGCCAAATTAGCGACAAGTTCATTTTTGTTTTTATGGCCAATAAGACAATTAACACAAAAACAAAATCACATGTTTCTACTTGCGGCAGAAACATGATGACATGGCAACCAGGAAAAACAGCAAGGGGGAAACGGGATCTTAAGAAAACAGCAAAGCCAGCACGCAGAAACACACACAGAAAAGGACTGAATACAGGTTTGGAGTGAGGATGTTTGAGTTTCAACTCTGTGCATCTCTCTCACTGTGCATTCGGGTCAGTGGCACAAAAATGATGCCATAGAAATCCATCAGCATTCTGATTATGAGAAGAATGTGACACAAAATGAACGCAAACACAGAACATGACGCTCCATCTGTGGCGGACGGGTTATGAAGGTTTGCCGGTGATTCGCTTAGGTAAAAATGCATAACAAAGAAATAAATATTTTGATACTTTTCTCACTGATTTGTTGAAATTCCTTGGTTTCATTTAAGATTAGCGAACACATCGTAGCTAAAAATGCTAAAGGTGCTTCAAATTTTCGTTTTTGCCTAGAATTTTCATTTTGGTTCACCCTTAATTATAATATGATATATTATATTATTACTATAACATTACTCTGCGGAGAATCATTCATCATCATCATCATCATCATCATCATCATCATCATCATCATCATCATCATCACTCAACAATAACAAGTATGAGAACAACTGAACGATGTTTTAATAACAACGGCATACATAAACAGAAGCGTATCTAAGTGAGCTGTTTCTATCAGCATGCTTATATCATAGATATTAGATGCACACTGATATATTCTGATATTGATCAACTGCTTTAAAGAAAATCATAGATTTGGTACGCCTGCTGACAAAATTTGGAATAACTCCTTTTTCTAAGAAAGATCTAAACTAGAAGAGAGTTGATCTTTGAAAATCAATTCTATTTTATTTTCTATTTTATTTCATCAATATTTATAATAAATTCTTGGAATCTTGTTTTAGCCGTTACCTGAATAACATCACTGTGGAGTTATGCAACTTATTGATATTAGTTTTATATAACATTTGACAGACAATTATAATGGAAGTTAATGGAAACTGTAAGGACAGAGAAATTGTATTTTTTATTTGATCTTATGTCATATCAGTCAATCTTTAGGATAGTAATATGAGAACTAATATCCATAACTAGCATAAACTTGAAACAGAAGTGGAGTGTTCCTCTATTAGTATCTTCTTAGTATCTTAGACAACTTTTGTTGAGGCATAGACAGGCATCGGCTATTACAGGCTAACAAAGAACTCAAACGACCCCCGTTCCAAAGGGGCGGAGCCGTTCGTCAGGGTCAATTTGCATGTTTTCTAAACAAAAACAAGGCTTTGCTATTGGTCCGATTTATAGACCCTCAAACTCCACGGTATTTCTGACATTTTGAATTGAAAAAGCTTCCTGGATGGGAAGTGAAATGACTTCAAACTTGGAAACAAAAGTACAGTGGATTGTCTTTTAACGTTTTTTGGAAGTAGTGGGTTAACTCGTGTATTTTAAACATGAGCTGACCCGTTAACAATCAGCATTTGGCTCCCTTCCCATTTGCAAAAAAGCTGGGTTTAAATTAGTTGGCAGCAGCACGGCTTCTTTCAGTGCGACAGAATTCAGGAACGCAAACAATGGAGGGCTACATGTAAAGAAGCATGGGCATAGTCAGTGAGCTTTGTTTTTTTGCTCTGTTATCTGTCCGAACCTCTCTGACCCGAGCTTCACCATGTTGATCAAGTGTAAAAAGATTTGTTTGGCTTGTTAGATTCTAAGCGACCGGAGCGATGTGTGAACATCCGCACGTTGCACTCAATGGTATCACGTAATTTAGCGGGTCGACTCGGTTCTGGTGTTTTCATAGCATGCCAATCAGAGGTGAGGGGTCGCTTGCCGGGTTGATTGTTGCTCGAAAAACTGATTGTTCCCAGGTTTAAGTGGGTTTTTCAGCCAGTGTGAAAGGGATACATGTTAAATAATGACAATTCCTCTTACCAAGTCCCACAAGAGCCATTCTTGCACTGGTGAAATTGTTCTGGACAAACTGATGAAGCTTGAGGGAAGAGAAAACAAATTTCAGAAAAAAAGCCCCACTTTGAACAGGCATTTTACAATGTTGACATGTTGAAAATGACTCACATGTTCAGACTGGATGTTATCCACCATGTGGTCTGGACAGTACAACGAGTTACACAGAGCATTCTTATATGCTGCTCCATGAAGACCTTCAACCACACCTAAGAAAGAACAGATGATGTTTAACAAAACAGAAACAGAGTTGATTTTAAGTGTTTGGTTTGCCCTTTTCACAATAAATGCAACCATTTTGATATCTCTATACTGAAAGCGTATGTGTGAATGCAGCAGGCAGGTGCACCAAAGGAACTCAATCCATATGTTTGGACTAAAATGAAGTAATAATAAAATGCCAACCTATTTGGGGGTTCTGTGAAGCATGTGCTTTGTCCAACTTCACCCTCGGTGTAAGCTCAGATACCTCCCATGGTCTGAACTCAGGAGCTGTTGTCACATTTATCAGAAACTCCATCACTGTGTCACTGCAGACAATGAAGACGGAGGCAGAAACACAACAAACGGATATCAGAATAAGTGATAAGATCTGCCTTCAACGTCAGTCTCTGGAAAAGAAATGCATGATGAAAACACTCACAAGTCATCTCTCAAACAGTCGACTGTGTACATCATATTCTCCCGGGATGAAGTCACACTGTGCAGAAAAGGAATATACAGGATAAGGACACTGAATTGAAGTGTGACAATGCTTTTTTATTTAGGTAAGAGCACCGACCTCAGGCTGCCTCCCACGGCCTCAATACCACGGCAGATTTTAAACGCTGATGCTCCTTTGGTTGTCTACAAAGTCAAAAAGGAACACAGGTGTGTATAAAAGTAATAAAATACGTAAGTTTTAGCTTGTTTAAAAAAACCTTGGGAGTTTTGATCACCTAGAACAGTGATTCCCGTACTCCTACCCCTAGTGGTCTGCGAGTGCATTGCAAGAGGTACAATGAAATAGGTAGTGAAATAAAAATAGGGCTGGGATCTGTTTAAACAAGCTTTTATCAATCAAAAGGGTTTTCTTATATGTGTGAGTTCAGCTTTGACACATTAAAATCAAGCAGAGGAACAGACTGGATGGGCCATTAAATACTGGATAATTTTGATAATAACCAAAATAAGGTTTCAAATTAAAGGTCTAGGTTTAGAGATCTGTTTCAATACAAACATTAAACATTAAAAATAACAAATCAGACTCATTTTTTAATAGAAATCAGAAATCAGACAGTAAATTTCCTTATAAATGACATAACTTTATAAATGAATAACAATTTAATAAGCAATATATTTACTACTCTAGTTTTCCTTAGGTGTCTTAGTTCATGAATGTGACCCTTTAGCATGAAAGGTCGCTAAAAACAGCAGGAATAACATTAGAATCAAATGGGCTGCTATGAAATCGCTTACCAGGTTGGAGGCCAGCCTGAGGAAGTGGGTTACACCCTGGTTGTCGGGGGTTTCATAGCGACATCCGGCTTTGACAAAGACACTAATTTTAGAGGCTGGGGAGTAGTTCTCCAAGGACGCGATCACCAGTCCGCTGGGCAGCTTGCTTACCTGAGGGGGGAGACGCAGACAGAGTGCTCCTTTACAATTAACATCATATAAAGACAATCCACTGTTTCCCAGTAAGCCTTGGCTTCTGGCCTATTCTGTATGTTTAGTGAGATAATTTACCAATTTCAAACAGAAGCATAACACAACAAAATGAGTCCACGGCCGGACTCGTAAAGCCAAAGCGCAGCCTGCCGTGATTCATCCCTACATACATGAATATCCTGGTAGGAGTTGGGAGCCCCCGGAGAGAGCTTCAGACCAGACAGAGGTTCGGTAAGGGACTGGCCTTTTCTAGCAGCTGTATAAAACCGTCTCTGTGGAGGAAAAAAAATATGTCAACAATCACTGACCTGCACATCCTGTGGCTGAAACCCTGTCAGTTCCACCTTACGGGCAGCCTGGGCTGCGTAAAGCCTTGTCTGGGAAAACAGAGAAAATGGGAAAGCAGGACATTACAGCTAATGTGTTATTGCCTATCTTGTGGGTTAATGGACCAATTGAAGGAAACAGCAAAAACACACAACTGGATGTTTTTAATGAGGATTAATTACTAACAGTTTAAAAAGCTATTCAAAAAGAGAAGGTCTTTCAAGGGAGCAGACCAACTGTTCCTGTTCAGAACAACATTTGTACAGGCGTTAGGTCTTCCTTTTCCTCAAACACTGTGCAACAACTTTTTAAAGCATAAAAATTGTGGGGAGGGGTCTTCATAGGGTGGTCCATTAGTAACCACATTGTACAATGTTCATCATAAGCATCTGTTATGGAAATTAATGGGTTTGGAAATACTGGAGGTGAAGAGTTAATCCAAGGAATAGACGAAGACTGATAGTAAGCAAAAATAATCAGTAATAGAAAATAATTAAGACTGTATTATATGTCATCTCATACATCCTTCATAATGCTAACGCATGTTAAAAAGGTGTTATGTTTAAAAACAACTAAAAAATATATGATAATTGTTGCATTTCTAATTTGATGATTTAAGATTCCCCAAAGTATGTGATTATGAGTTTACTCAGCTAGCCCTACAAGAAAAGCACAGTTCAACAATGTATATTCTGCATATAATTGAGAATTTATAGCAGAAAACCCTGAGATTCATATGTCTAATATTATTATTGTTGTTTGTTAATAAAGTTCATAATGAGATTTGCAGGCAAAGAAAACTCAGAAAAGTACAGGTTTAGAAAATAAATATCTAAAACAGAGAACAGAAACTTATAGGAGCATCTCCTACTGAAAGAAGACAACACAAAAACACCTAATAAGACTTTATTGTTATAATGTTATAACTCCAAAAGCTTATATGGTGGCTACAACTATAGTCCTCATAATAACCACAAGTTTTTCTTCTTTATTCAGAGCCACCGAGTGCTTAAGAAATGAAGGACTTTTGAATCAAATTATAAAGCTATATCAGAGTCACCGATCGAGGGAGAAAAAACAAATAATTTGCAAAACATTCACATTTATCTTAACCTATTTATTAATCAATTGTATCTTATGTTTGTTCTATTTGTACGCAGAGTCCGGCAAGAACCATAGCTGCAGATATACCAATTTTAAGAGGAACTTTAACGATAAAATTAATTCTTATAATAAGATTATTATTCCGAATAACTAAATGGTCTTCCAGGAGGTTATGTTACACTCAGCTAAATCTACTCTGTTCAGCTTAAAACATTTTTTATTCAGTTAGACTGCTATTTAACCAAAGTTTCAGCAAGTTGAACGTGTATATTTTGACTAAATCTATTACAGTTTAACCGAAAAAAAATGTGAAGAGCCAAAGCAATCGAGTTCGTTTTGTCGAAACATACAGGAAGCTACCAGCTAGCTGTGATTTCGCTGGAAAGGAAATATAATTAGTTGATTTAGAAACTCAAAATAAGCTTATAACAGTTAAGTGAAATGCAGTTTCCGATAAGTATGTGTTTGTGATGAAGTATTCTCAGGTCAAGCTCTTAAGCTAGAAGCTTCCTCGGCCAGTCTTCATCAAAGCTACCGCTAACAAGTCCGCTGCACTTATTTTGTTTTCCTCATTTAGACGAAACTACTGTAGTGGAGGAACCGGGTCCGTAAATCTTTAAACATACAAGCTACGTGAGGTGAACCTCACCGAGAGCTGACTGAATCCCCGGATCCCCTTCATCTCTCTCCTTCAGCCAGGACGAACAGCCAATATGGCCGTCTTCAAAGTGCCCTACCCAGAATCCACCGCGCGTTCTTCGGTCGCGCGCAGAGACGCGCAGCAGGTAAGCGCGCCCTCTAGTGTCACAGCTCCGGCTGCTAAAAATATATAGTGGTTTTCTGAAATGGAATAACTATCTGTTTATGTTTTCTCTCCAAATTCTTCCTCAAAATATCCAATGAATTAATCTTTTCCTTAATATGTTCAAACTCTCTCCTCATGTATGTTCTCTCTCTTTCATATTTATGACATTTTAGTATAAAGGGTTCTATTGTTTCTTATTTTCCACAGTAATCACATTTGCCAGTGACATGCTTTTGAAATTTAAAAAAAGTGTAAAATTAAGTCCTGCTTGCCCAAATCTTAACCTTGTTATCACTCTCATTCATATTTCGTCTTCCGTTTCTTCATTTCCAATCGTCTGAATTTTATAAAACCATCTTCCTATTTTTTCTTCATCCCAGCTTTTTTTTTTTTTTTTTTGCCATTTTTCTATCATTTTTTTCTCTCGAAATAATACCCTTCCCCCCCCCCAGAGTTACTTGGTTTAACTGTAAACCTAACGGGATTTTCAATTGCCCTCTTTGCCATGTTATCTGGCTTCTCGTTTCCTTCTACTCCAATAAGTGCTGGAAACCATACAAATATAACTATCAAACCCAGATTTTGTATTCTGTATAATGAATGAAATATTTCTAATAGAATATCTGTCCTATTATCTGATTGGTTGTATATTAAACTTGATAATGCAGAGCTTGAATCTGAACAAACTACTGTTTTTAGTGGTTTTGTATCTTCTACTGATTGTAAAGCTAATGATATTGCCAACATTTCTCCTGTGTATACTGATAATCCGTCCTAAATTCATTTTTTAGATTTTTGTATTGAATTTTGGTACAACAATAGTGATTCTTATTTTTTCCTGTTATTTTTGATTCATCTGTATACATTTGAATACATTGATAATACTTGTTTAAATGTAACTGGAATTAATATCTCATAACAATGTAAGATTGTGTTTATTTTCATTTTTGACATATCTACTGTTGCTTCTGGTAGAATCCACGGTGGAATAACTGAATAACTGGTGTTTGAGTAATTTCTAAATCAGTCATTTTTAATCTTTTTTTAATTTTATTTTCAATTTTCCATCTAAAACTTCCCATTGTTGGGCTGAACATAAAGAAATAAAAGCTGTATTCAAAATACCGAGGGAGTAACTTCCAATCCCGCCTGTGCAGTGCCCTACAAAATAAAGCTCCAGCTAAAACGGGAATAGAGAAACCAATTTTAATTGTTTTCCTGCCTTTATCGTCACCTATGCACCTGATCTAAATTGAATATACAGGGTTTACTGGGAATAAAGCTATCTATTGAGTATGAGAGAGAGCTTAATCACAGACAAGACGCACATGAGAAGTCGTGTGAGACGAAGCTGAAGTTGGTTTCCGATTCGAAAAATGAATAAAGGGCAATTCCACTGAATTTTCTCTACCTGCATGTTTAATCTACTCTAATAAAAAAAAAAAAAACTACAACACCTAGAAACGTCTAGTGGATTAGATTACTCTAAACTAATTGTTGAACAATTAAAACCAGGTCTGGTATTTGTGAAACCTTTTTTTCTAATTTTAATTAGAGTAGATTAAAGATGTTGAAGGTAGGGAAAAATAAGTGGAATCGCCCTTTATTTATTTTACGAATCGGAAGCCATATTCAGCTTCGCGTTTTTCAGCATATGGTACTGGCAAACTTCAAATAATTGAAGCAAGGGTGGATAGAAAATGTAAATAGATTTTCTTGATAAAAAAAAAAAAAAATCTGTTGCCATCTCCAGAGATAATGAAAATGAAAAAGAATACTAATCAAACTTATTGATCTCACATTGGAGAAATGTACCTCTGCATTTGGAGAGCGGTAGGCTGGGGAGCCCGGGGAGCGGAGTGAGGTTAAGGGTCTTGCTCAGGGACCCATAGTGCAGACTACTGCAACCTTCTCAGAGCACAAGCGCACCGCTATAACCCATTAGGCAAACACTCACCAGAAATAGTGTAACATTAATAATACAGACAATGAATGAAAGGTATGAAAGGTAAAAAAAAAAAAAAAGAAAAAAAAAAACGTCAAAGAAGTTTAAAAGAAGTATAGGTGTATGGAGGACTGACTGCCATATATAAAAATAAATACATAAATAAATAAATGCTCAATAAATAAATAAGCATAATTAATTGCTACCAAAAATACTATAAACAAATAAATGTAAGTAAGAAATGTAATTATACAGTGAGACATAAATGTATATAACTCTGATGAGACAATAGAACATATATGAAATTGTTAAAATTATGATTGTTAAACATTTTAATTGAATTTAATAAATACATCTTGGTGTAGTTGATATCTTTTAAGTTAGTCTTTGAGAGACGTTCTAGTCCACGCCATACCACCCGGTGGCAGTAATGCACAAATTCGGTTGTCCGCCAATTGCCAAAAACCTAAAAGAAGAAGAAGAAGATCCCTTCTTCCATTAACACGTGTGGTGAACGTTTGTGCTGCCTGCATGCGTTAGAACTCAAGACTTTAAACCTGTTAAACATTTGGTGAAGCAACGTATCCTGCGCCGTTTTTTCAAGCCCCTTTAAAGCCAGAAGGTAAACAAGTAGTCCTCCGTGAAGCATTTCGCCGAGAGGGCCGAAAAACGAGAAAAATACTCCGCAATGGTGAGTACTGCATTAGCTAACCAGTTTGCACACTCGTTAACTTTTAGCAAGACACTAGAGAGCGCTGCTTTGAGCTAATATTTGTTCTTTTTTAACTGAACACTTGTCGCCCTTATCTTTTGTGGCTGTATTGTTTCTGTTTTGTTAAGGCTGAGCCACAAGTGAACCCTAAGGCCTACCCGCTGGCCGATGCTACTCTCACCAAAACCATCTTGGACCTGGTGCAGCAAGCCTCCAACTACAAACAGCTGAGGAAGGGAGCCAATGAAGGTGGAGCAAATTACACCAACAAATCCTTTTACACCATATCAACGCCAAAGTTAATTTATGGAGAACTTACAGATTATGTGGGTCAGTCAGCAATAAATCAGTATTAATCACAGACTGTGTTCTATGACTTTGCTATAATCAATTAAATATTTTCTAAATAACACTGTGTGCCTTTTGAATATAATACATTTTTTAATTGTGTTGTGAAAACTTCACTTTATAAATATAAACCTATTGTTTTTGTTTGGGGGGGGGGGGCTTGAAAACTAGTTAATTGATTTACAACAAAAATCTTCTAGTTATTGTCTAACAGCGCAGTGTTTCTATTTTGAATGGTTTATAACCCAACTAACTTGGCAAAAGCCAATTGGGGTGGAAATAATCTAGTGATCAGTTTCATGCATCAAGCCCATAGAACAAAAGGTGTCATTTCAAGAAAGTCATGTGACCAATATAGGAGTTGTTCCTAACTGACTGACTCACTAAACTGTAGTTAAAAATGTTATCTGTCATCACGATGCATCTGCTAAAAAAGGGTCATCTTTTGTGATTTAACATAAAATTTATCAAGAATTTTTGAAGCAGCCTAAAAGGAAAGAGTGTTTCAGCTGTTGCACTTTTATTTACATTTTTTTCGTTGTCATACTTTTCATCTTAGTTATCACTGATCTGAATTAAAGTTAATTTCAAATTGACTTGGTTTATTTACTGTACTTGGTGTTTAAGAATTATGATTAAAAAACCTAGTCCACAAGCATCCTCATTTACATTTTCTCCTAAATTTTCACGTTATATGTTTACATTATTTATTGGCAGCATCTAAAAATATCAGATATATTTTCAATTTAATCATAGATATGAAATAATACAATATAACCTACACTTAAATGATTGTTCTAGGTCATCAAATCAATTCAGTCTGTCCAATAGGCTGCCTGTAGTGTCTTTAAATGTCCAGCAGGTGTCAGTATTCTGTCAGACAGTATCAACCCAGTGTCAATACAGTTTGGCAGTGGGTCAAAATACCCATCATTACAACCATCTTCACATCCACAAAGGCAAAAATCACGTCCTTTTGCTTCTTTTTCTTAAAAAGAAATGCAGAGTATTCCATCTAAAACCAGCACAGTCATGTTTGTGGTACTTCAGCTTTCCATCTCAGATTGACGCTGTAATGTTCCCACATTTCATTGGTCTGACACATTTCTCTATCGATGCCTAACCAATCTGTTGGCTCCTGGCAAGATGTATTGAGAGTTTGTGATTTCAGAACTCTCCAGACAATTCACCTTGCTCCTTTGTTTCCTGTCTATTGTTACCGGACAGGCCGATTAATCCAGGTGCTCAGACCTCAGTTTCCATGACGACATTGGCCAGAAACCTGCCTTTAAAGCCAAGAGTATCATATTTCATACATGAGTTGTCGAGACTTCTGCATCATTGATATTTCTGTTCTTAAACCCTAATTTATACAGTCAGTCATGTAGTGAACAGAAACAGAACAGAAAAAAGGTTATACAGAAATGCTTAATGTATCAAAATGAATGCAAAGTAATGTTGTAATTTAAGTAGTTCAAAAAGTATGTCTTCATTTGTCAGAAAGTTAATTTACTATTCCATTTTTAATTTATAATTTTTTTTATTTAATCTAGTGTCAATTCTTTTACGGTCCGTCCAGTAATGAAAAATGACAAAGGATGGGGCTGTAATAGTGGAGTTGGACATATAGGACATTGGATAAATGAAGTAAACTTGAGTTTTGGGTGTTTTTTTTTTTTTTTTTTAACCACAGCTTAACTTGATCAAGTTCAAGTTAGGGTTGCAAGCATCAAGTTGGCTTTATGCCACTTAGCTGTCATAAATTAGCTATTTGCATAATGTTAAAGAAATTTGTTATGCATCAGTGATCAACACAGATTTAGATGCTTTAGAATCTACATGTTGGTTTAATTGCTATTGTCTCAGTTTATCTAAGAGGTGTGCATTAGACACTCAAATATTTTTAAAATAACTGTATTAACCCAATCTTTTTACATTTTGTCTTTTACTTAGCCACTAAAACTTTGAACAGAGGCATCGCAGAGTTTATTGTAATGGCTGCTGATGCTGAGCCACTGGAGATCATCCTTCACCTGCCGCTGCTCTGTGAGGACAAGAACGTCCCGTATGTGTTTGTCCGCTCCAAGCAAGCGCTGGGCCGTGCCTGTGGTGTGTCCCGTCCGGTCATTGCCACCTCTGTCACCATAAAGGAGGGATCTCAACTAAAGCCACAGATTCAGTCAGTTCAAATGGCTATTGAGAGATTGCTGGTGTGACTTTTGAGCAACATTGGTAAAGATTTCCAAAGGTGGATGTATCCCTTGCTTCAATTTTATGTTGGATTTTAAAACATTTTTTTGCATGAATTATTTTTTTTTTTAATATTGCATATTTTGTAGGGTAATCACCTTTATGTTAATAAACATTCTTTTTTTTTGCAGCTCGTGTTTTTTCTTTAAAAATGTGAGTTAAACTTTAAAATTAATCAAGCAAGTAAACCTTAAAGGAAATGGAAATTGCTGTAAAAAAAGAAAAAGGAGAAAACCCAACAAATTGACATTTTTCAATGGAAAGTATTCATGGTTTATGTTGTACATGTTCGCTATCACCCAAAGTCAAAGTTTCATAGGAAAAGCCCCTTAAAGAAGTTTTTTAAAATTTTATTTTTTTTGCCCTTTCTCCAGATTATACACATTCTGTGATGTAATTGTTGAGTAAAACTAATTCCACATTTTTATTAATTTGGTCCAGCCTGTTGGCTGCTGTGTTGAAATTTACAGATTTTTCTTTGTCCTTAGTTATAATTTTATTACTCTTTTGCCTGAAATGCAGAGCCTTGAGGACAGATATCTAGTTAATGATAAACCTTCCTTTTGCTAGCATTCGCACTCTACAGATTTCGGCTTATGGGATAATTTATAATCCAGTGGGATTTGGTGTCTCCAAATGTATCAGTTTTATGAACAGAGTCCCATTAAAATATATCTGGAACCATTACTCAGCCTGGCCAGCCAGACGTATCAGCCATGTTTACTCTGTATTAGTCTTGTAAAGGTAATTCAGTGGCTGGACTCACAGGGTCAGCCGCTAGGTAACTAAAGATGAGATACAAAACTCCAAGGCTCTGTTGTAATTTTGTAGTCCGTGAAACATGAGCAAAATTTAGGGGATGCATAGTTTTCATGGTTCAGCTAAAGTAACAAAGCAAGAATTGATTATTATGTAGCAAATTAATTTTTGACAAATGAAATGAATTCTATTGACCCTTTAACAATCTTATTTCTCTACAACTGAAACCCTAAAACTGGAGTCAAAGCTCAAGTAGAAGGTTAAGTCCACTCTTAGAAATTAAAACCTACCAAAAAATGTATTAATAAAAGACTCAGAACCTGATCAAAAATAGGACTTCCTAAAATGCAAGATCAGACAGGTTTCTATTACATTAAGTAACTGAATAAAAAAAAAAAAAAAAAAGTGACTCATCAGCTAAACATGTTACCATAAACATAATCTCTCAGAAAACAAACTGAAAATATTAACGATTCTTAGTTGGATGAAATGTATATCCAAAGGTGCATATATTTACTTAGCCAAATGGACAGAGAAGGGTGAAATAAACAGCCTATTTAATTTAGAGAAAATACAACAAATGCATTAAATCACTGATTAGCAAAGGAGATCTATATATATAGATCTGATAGATATACAGATCTATATAGATATATCTATATAGATATATATAATTAAACATTAGAGCTTGATAAAGCTGTTAAATGCTTATTGTTAAAGCTCCTGGCCCCTGATGGACTTAGGGGAGTGGGAGCCTTCTGGTTAGGGCATATATCTTGGAAATCTGAGGTTCTGAGTTTGAGCCCCACTCCAACAGACTATCACTCTGGGTCCTTGAGCAAAGATCCTTAACCCCACACTGCTCCCCAGGACACACAGTGGCAGCCCACTGCTCCCCAAATGGATGGGTTAAATGCAGGGAGTAAAATCCCAATTTGGATTGTTAAAAGGAAGAAAGATCCACAACAATATTAACTAGTAATGGAATTTAAACGAATATAGGCTCTGTTTAAATTCATGGGCTGCGTCCTCCAAGGACGCGGTCTACCTAGACTGGATCCTTCGACTTGAAAATAAGGAGACCGGAAGAGTTTTGGCTGTGAATTCAAACAGGTTTTACCGCTGTAGGCTATGTTGCTTAGCAACTGTGACAGTTGACACACAAAGCAGGAAAAGAATGAATACCGAAGTTTTCA
>NW_015151368.1:283282-285713 GCF_000732505.1 Cyprinodon variegatus
ATCTATCTATCTATCTATCTATCTATCTATCTATCTATCTATCTATCTATCTATCTATCTATCTATCTATCTATCTATCTATCTACACTGTAAACCCGAATACGTTGAAAATACTCAAAACCTTTGTGGAACCGTGTACGTGAATGTTTTTTAGTAGAGGAAATAAATATTTTGAGTTTGACTTCTCACAACAAAGTCACCTTTGATCACGACACAAATGCTGTTGGGGTTAAACTGGATGTTGCCAGTGGAGTTTTCAGTTGCCACTGAGAGGAGCACAACAGGAGTGTCCTGAATGTCAGGATCATCTTCCCGCTGCAAAATACACACAGAAACACGAAAAGAAAAAAGCAAAATGTAATAAATATGATTCAAGAATATGTATTTGCGGTCCTGCACTGGAATTACAGTACAGCTTCTCATACAGAAATAAAATTCGTACACATTTTCTTAATTATTTTTCTCTTTATCTTGGGACTTGTTAGACATTAAGAACACAGAACAATTATTTCACATCTATTAAATATTAACTTCAGTTGCTCGTAAAAATAGTAGAGAATGAGAGATCTGTTTTACAGAAGGAACAATCAATTAAATGCTGACTAATGATGTAAAATACTCAATACGTTAATAAGGCCAAACATGTCAATTCTATTCAGTGTAAATAGACTTACATTTTCTATTTTAATGTAATTAATAATGCAGCTTTAAAAAATATATAAAAATATATATAATACCTTAGATATTGGTGGTGTTGCTCAATAATTAGTTTCCACCCTGGATGAAATGAGCAGAGAAATAGAAAATGTATTTAATTTTTCAATTCGTTAAACATCGTGATCCATGTTTACTTTTTAAGTAAAGAAAAACAAAATTAAGAAAAATTGACTTACCAGATGAAATGCTGCTATCACGTCTGTGGGAATAATGATATATGGCCTACAGCAGCTCTCTGTGAAAAAGTTTCCTTTTTAATTTACACATAATAACCACTTACAAACTAAATTCAATGCACATATTAATATTTTTTGGCAATCATTCACACTGGTTTATCTCCATTTTAATTTAATTTGGTTAGATTTGTAAATTTACGACATTTTTATTTAAAATATTTAATGAAATGACAGCCATCAACTCAAAAGTATTAATCTTCTTCAAGTTAAAAGAACGTTATTAAGTCAGAAAACTCCTTTATTTATAGTTATTTTAACGGAAACCTTAATATTGAGTTATCTACCCTTAATAACTTTAAGTTAGTAGTACTGTTTGGGTTTTCTGTCTGTCTGTCTGTCTGTCTGTCTGTCTGTCTGTCTGTCTGTCTGTCTGTCTGTCTGTCTGTCTATCTGTCTGTCTATCTNCAAGAGAATCTGTATTTCTCCAACTTTTGTCCCTTCAGTCCGACAGAAATAAATGTCAGTCGCCAAACACAGATTTAAAACGTAGAGTATTTTTTATTTTTCATTGCTGATATAAGAGGATGGAAACTGGCTGATAGCAGGGCACACAAATTAAGACGTCCTGCGAAGATGAGAGGGTAGAATTTCTGGTTAATCCCTTTCTAATGTAAACGACAGATTACTGGATTAAGGACATTTCTACTATAACACATCACACATATCAATTGCTCTTTATTTCCTAAAGATATAGGAGCAGGAGAGGAGAGAACAGATGTTTCAGCTGACTGAAATAATCTGTTCCCCTCAAATGTTTTTTGTTTTCTTAAAATACTATTTGTTTTGAATTTCTAAAAAGTGTTTTATTTATGTTTATTAATTTTTTAAATGTTAATCTGTTTCCTGGAATGATAATTTGTTTTGGAACTTGGAAAAGTATATATTTTTTTTTAAATATAAAATTGTTTTCTGAAATGATAATTTATTTTGGAACTTGGAAAAGTTTTTTGAAATTGTAAAGTTGAAATCTGAAATGATTACTTGTTGTGGAACTTGTAGGAATTTGTTTTTGCACTTTGTAACGTTGGTTTATGCCTCCCGATTGCCATGACAGTTGTGTTAGGCTAGTAAATTACTGTTATCCATTTTTTCCCCATATTGAAAAACGAAGAATAATCCCTGTGACCATTAACAACAATCAAGTCTAATTGAATACTCCATTCCAATGTTTATTCTTTACAATTCTTCTAGAGATGCGGCACAACAAATGAGTAAACACAACAGCTTTAACACTCAGGGTGAAACTCACGTGCTCTCAAAACACACCCCAACAACAACATGAACTGTTGCAAATGCAAACAATGAACAACATGAGCAACAACCAAACAGAATAACTAGGAAATGAAAACCAAACAAACCAAAACAGTTCCCCATAATGCACCTCTTCGTCCCGCCGAAGTAGTTTTGTTCATAGATATCCATAATAAAGGCTAGATGTCTCGTCCGCGCTGCTGGCCAATGGGGGTCGACGTCCGCAC
>NW_015151368.1:286444-301049 GCF_000732505.1 Cyprinodon variegatus
CTATCTATCTATCTATCTATCTATCTATCTATCTATCTATCTATCTATCTATCTATCTATCTATCTATCTATCTATCTATCTATCTATCTACACTGTAAACCCGAATATGTTGAAAATACTCAAAATCTTTGTGGAACCGTGTACTTAAAAAATATAACTTCAGTTTTCTCAAAAGCTTTCTTTGCATTACTTTAGTTTTTGTGTAATAGAAATAATTTTCTGAGTTTGAATGACTTAAAAAATATACCTCCACTTTACTCAAATGCTTTATTGCAGTTATTAAGTTTAACCAACTCCAATTTGTAATCATTCTTAAAGATATATATATATATATATATATATATATATATATATATATATATATATATATATTAAATATATATATAATATTATAGTGATTTTGCTAACCTTGTACGTTTAATTCAATTACCTAAAGTCTAAAAACAGAAACGGACATCAAATCTCTTTTTTAGTTCACGTTTTTTTAATTTAAGTTTTAAAACAACCTTTAACAAAACATTGGGAACAGTTTCATTAAACTAGTTTTGCCAGAAAAAATATTAAGGCTTAACAGTTATACAGGTCTCTGAAACATTATTTAACAGAAAGACCATGCTAATTTTAAAATAACCTAAAGTGGATAGCCCATCCATCTTGTTACCCGAAAAAAACAAAAAAACAAAAAGGAAAGAAAAAAACACACAAATTAAACAACAAATTATACAAGCTATGGAGAAAGAAAAATGACATTGTGGTGGAATCAAAGCTAACATCCAATTATTCAACTAAAATTAGCCACAAACAGTGCATCAATATTGAGGTAGATAAAGCAGAGGACAACTCTGAAACTACTGAAAGAGTAAACAGTGCTTCATTAAGAAACTCTTTTCCCAGACACATTTACGGCATGGTGCAATATTGAACTTTGAAGGAACAGATACAGTGAAGTCTCATTTACACACAGGTGCCTTCAACATTGCTGAACAACCAATTTCCAATTAATTTTAATTTGTCAGCAGTCCTTAGAATTTATTTAGGAAACCCACTCTGACTTCACACTTTTCCTTTAGGAGCAATGAAACCAGCACAGACTGCTTTATGGTTGTAAATGAATGTGTCTGAAAAGCATTTATGCTGGCTTGGTGGTGTCACATAGAACTATCCATCAATACCTTCTCAAAATCCTAAAACCGCAAGGAGAGCTGAGGCTTCTGTAATAACCTTACAACGTTGGATCCATAATTCGAGGTGAGACAGGCAGTGAGAACGTTCAAAGCGTTTGTGGCAGAAAAAACACTCCATATCCATAGGACAGAAACAGGTCACAATCAGAAAAACAGAACAAGATACATATCGCTGCTTGAATAACCTGGCTCTGATGAAAGGCAAGCACGCAACATAATAGCTGAATAATCAGGTGGAAATGATCGCCGTTAATCAGCCGCAGGACCAATTAGACAGGGGAGCAAGGAGGAAAGGGAAAAACCAAACCATCAGTGCCAAGATCATGACAGCTTCAGAATCGTTTAAAACAACCAGGTCCCAACTTCATGCAGCATGTCGATTCATATGAAAAACTAAAACCAAACAGAATCTGTATTAATAGAACAGTTGACAGATTTTCATGTATGGTCATATCACTGCATGCTTACTCCACAAGTAGTAACCCCAGGGTTATAGATGGATTTATTGATAGAGTGAAAAACAGGAGCAGAACTCCAACACATATCATGTTAGATCTGCAGAGGACTGTTCAGTGGAACAGATGCAGATATTCTTAATAAGTGATCAAGAAGACCAGTTTTGTGAGAGATTGTACATTACGGGCTCAAGTAAGCATAACCAAATATATAGATATTATCTCATAATTACGATATAAGATCTCGTAATTACGAGATCAGTATCTCTCATAATTACAAGATCTTTATCTCGTATGTCTTTTAATTCCGAGATATTATCTTGGAATTATGAGATACTGATCTTGTAATTATGAGAGAAGCTGTCAGTTTTTTTTCTGTTTGGTGAATGCAATACGCTTCCGTAGAATCAGACAGTCCCACAAGAAGTTACAGATTGATCATACTCCCTACATTCCTATCTCCATGTATGGAGTTGTTTCCTGTTTTTTCTGCTTCTACAACATCATCTCTTCTTGTGTATGTGTGTGCGGAAAGGTCATTCTCAGCCTTCACCTGCACATGTTGTTTTCTACACTCTGTTACTCTGTTCTGTAAATCTGCCCTGATACATATGAACAATAAGCTTTGCTGCAGCTTTAACTTAGCTCTTTACTTCTTTTAGCTTCAAGCATGTATATATATTAGGGCTGCAACTAACGATTATTTTAAAAATCGATGAATCGGCAGATTATTTTTTCGATTAATCGATGAATCGGACAAAAAATATTTTTTATATTAACCTCTTTATTCCAAAATAAACATTTTAGACAGAACAAACAAGCACACAAGTACAGGTTGCTCATTAACTGTACTGGTGCAATATGAAAAATAAATGTTTGTGATAAAACTACGCAAACTTACATGAGAAATGTAGCTTTACATCCACAAAATATAGGCTACTTTGTTTCATAAAGCGCAAAAAAAGACAGGCATTTTTGTTTTTTAAAGCCCCTAAGGGGCTCAAACAATAGGCGCCCCCATTTCAACAAATGAGGTTTTTTTTAGACTAATAGAGTTCTGCCTTTTAAGACAGGAAAGTATAGCAGTTAAAGTTGCTACTTGAGAAAATACTGAACCATAGAGATAAAAATAGCCCTGTGATTCAAATTATAAATTGTATTTGGAATAAAAATGAGAGAACTAGGGGTGGTAAAAAACACATCCTCCAAAGACAGATATTTACATGGGAATGTGGCAGATAATTAATTGACATATTACTGATCTTGCTGGATTTTATTCTGCTTTACTTCCATAAATTGCAGGATCTTCTTTACTTTATATTTGCCAGATGATTTAAACTTCAAAAGCCTTGTCCTCATAATTTGCAAGTTAATTTATTTATAAAGGCTATTTTAATTATTGTGATCAATTTGCACAGAAGCACAGTCAGGGTGATTTACAACTTATTCCATACGACAATTGTCCTCCATCTGCAAAAGCCAGTTCACAGTTTTAGTTTCAATTTCCTGTACTTCATCAGGCACAGCAGGGTCATAGAGTTTACTTCCTGCTGTGGAAGGGCAAGGAGAATTGTCTGCATCATCAGAAACAGCCGCAGCAGTGAGAAAGTTGACAGGAGGAAGAGGATTTCTGTTGAGAAACCTTTCTACTAGATGTGACAGGATCTCTGATGCAATACACATTGATATGAGAAACCACTTCATATACTGTTGATTCCCATTTGTCTGCAATTTTCCTCTTCCCTCGCTCACCACGATTAGCAACCAAAACTCTGTCACACACTTTGAGAGGAGAACCTTTAGCTTTGCGTTTTTTTTTCATTGCTTTGTGGGCTTGTTCTGATTAACTGTTTTTTTGAGCAATGCGGGCAGCCACAGTGAGATCATATTTGAGGCGAGAGACAAACTCATAATGGTCTACAACTGGGCCAGTGGAAAGAGCATGCTGAAAAAACACATCAATGGGTAGGCATGGGAACCTGCCGAACATAAGGAAAAACGGAGCAAACCCAGTTGTTTCATTCTCAGTGCAATTGTAGCAGAATGTTAAAATTCTGAGAATCTGAGTTCGTCTGGCCTTGGACTGGGGAGGAAGTGCTTGTATGATGTTACCTAAGGTTCTATTGTAACGTTCAAACAAACATAGATGCTACTGTTGAGTTGTTCATAGGAACCATCGCACCCAAGCTATTGGAGCCGTGGGAAGCAATCAACAGAATTTTTGTGACAAATCTAGAGCTAATTCTACAAAACCATTATAATCATGACTTTAATGAAAACCCCTCAGCAGGTAAAGATATGTCAAGGAAGGATTTGAGATTTATGGACATTATGGATTCTACCGCACATCTACAGGAAGATAGATATGTTCTTAATTTACCCCTAAGAAATAAAGTTGTGACCTTACCCAATCACTTTTCTAAGGTTTTGCAAAACATTCCAGAAGATTGGTGGGCAAAGGATCTAAAAGAGCTCAACCTAGATCGGGACAAACTTCCTATGGAGAGAGCTTTAGGGCTTCTCTGGTGTGTGGAATCGGATGACTTCAAGTTCAAGATTGGAGTTAAACAACAATGTCTCACTAGGCATGGTATGCTGTCAGTAACCAGCTCTGTGTATGATCCTTTGGAAATTCTTGAACCTGTCACTCTCACAGGTGATATGTTGCAACAGTGACAGCTGTTGCAACATATCACCTGTGAGAGTGACAGGTGCAGGTTGTTGCATGTTGCAACATGCCAAGATGTTGCAATAGGAACTCTGCAAAAGAAAATGTGGTTGGGATGAGGCTTTACCTCCAGACATTTTACAAAAAAATGGAATTCATGGACTCGAGCTTATACTCTTGACATACTTTCAGATGAATCAATGTATTCTACCAAAAGACTTTGGGGAGTCTGTTTACACAGAATTGGATCATTTTGCTGATTCCAGCAAAGATGGCTATGAAACTGTGTCATACATTGGACTAAAGAACTTCCAGAATGACATTCAAGTTGCATTCTTATTAGACAAGGCTCGAGTTGCTCCACTGAAGACCATCACAATCCCACGAATGGAATTAACAGCTGCCGTCCTGGCTGCTCAGTTGGATGCCCTTTTGAAGGCGGAGCTGCAACTATGGATTGATGATTCTGTGTTCTGGACCGAGAGTATGTCAGTATTGAAATACATCTACAATGAAGACACACAATTTCAAGTGTTTGTGGCAAATAGAGTCTCTGCTATAACAGAGACTTCACATCCTTCTCAATGGAGGCATATCTGCTCAGAGGGAAATCCAGCAAATGCGGCCTCAACAGGAATGAGAATATCAGACTTTAATGTACATCACATCTGGTTTGAAGGTCCCAAGTTTTTATGGAAATCTGACCAGGAATGGCCACAAGCTTCCTTTTGATCCTGTGTTAGAAGTTGATGATCCTGATGTCCACAAAAGTGCAGTTGTGAATGTCACATCTTGTAATGAATTAAATCCTTCTGATTGACTCATTAGTTACTTTTCTGATTGGCAAAAGCTGAAGAAATCTGTCACTTTGTTTAACAAGGTAAACTCAATCCTACTCTAGTGTTGTAGAAGGAGAAAGACTACCAACAATTTTTCTCAAGATGACCTGAATGAGAAATCTGCACTGAATTTAGAAGATCTGTCGCAGGTGGAGTTTGCCATTGTACGCTATTGTCAGCAACAGCAGTTCAAAGAGGAAATGGCCAGATTGTCTGACAGGGGCCTGATCAGCAAACAAAGTTCTATCCATAGGCTGAATCCAATTTGGGAGGACAATATTCTATGGGTTGGAGGAAGATTGAGTAAAGAAACCATGCCAGTGAAAGAGAAACATCCCATTATTGGCAAAGATCAGCACATAACCAAGCTCATCCACGCTCATGAAAGCCTAGGTCACAGTGGACGCAATCATACTCTGGCTGTGGAAAGGAGGAAATATTGGATTCTACAAGGACACTCTGCTGTGTAAAAATGTAATTTCTGAATGCAAATTTTGCAGACATCCAAGGCAAGACCAGTAAACCAAAACAATGGCAGACCTTCCAAATCAGAGAATTACTTCTGATTTACCTCCATTTACCAATGTTGTAGTTGATTTTTTTGGACCCATTGAGGTGAAAAGAGGGAGAACAATATGATGCCATGGTGTCATTTTTACCTGTTTAGCAAGTAGAGCTGTACATTTTCAAGTTGCAAATTCTTTAACTACCAATGACTGTATAAATGCTCTATGTCTCTTCATCAGTAGAAGAGGTCAAGTTGTTCACATAAGAATGGAACAAACTTTATAGGTTTAGCAAGAGCACTGAAAGAGGCTTTGGATGCATTAAATCATGAGAAGATTAAAAAGACACTCATTCCATCTGGAGTAGAATGAAGTTTTAACCCGCCTGTAGGACCTCGTCATGGTGGCATCTGGGAGTGTATCATACGCTTGATAAAACGCATTCTAAGCTCAGTTTTACAACAATCATTGGATATGGATGGTCTTAGCACAGTTATAAGTGAAATTGAAGCCGTTCTTAATGATCGTCAAATCACAAAGCCATCAGAAGACCCAAAGGATTTGGAACCACTTATACCTAATCATTTGCTGCTACTGAAAAGAAAATCAACACTACCACCTGGACTTTTTAATAGAGCAGATCTGTAGGCAAAATACTTATCATTGCCCCAAGAAAGGCAAATATAGACCCAAACTAAAAGAAACTCGGTCATTGGGGACATTGATATAATCATTGACTCTTAAGCACCACAAGGTTCTTGGTGTTTGGGAAGAGTCTTAGAGGTTATTCCTGACAAGAGTTTTTTTTGCACTGTAAAGTTGCAAACAATGAGTGGTGTTTTTGAGCACCCCATTACCAAATTTAGTTTTTTGCATGAAATGTAACTTATGGTATTGATTTAAATAAACATTGCTTGAAAATGTGTGTTGTAGAATTGTTATGTCTAACAATTAGGGGCCAGTTTGTAGAAGCCAATATGTACAAACTCTATAAAAGAAAGATAATGATGTGTGTATGGGTGTGTGTTTCACCGAAAAAGGCAAATCGGTTTTGAACACTTGACCGGAAATTGTGTCAACAACAGCTGGCCGTTTGTATAATTCTTTGTTTTTGTAAGCAAGCAACAGTGGGAATAAATCAGCTTTTAACTGCAAGAACAGTGTTTGGACATTTCCTGTTTACCATCTCACCCCGGCAAATACTCCATTGGCTTTAAACGTTGGCTTAACCCCCTTCAGTATTGTTTTCCCTATGAAGCAATGTATTTCACACGTCATATATACATATTTAGTCAAGCTGATAACTGGTAAAACAGCCACTTAAATGTGTAAAAATTTCTAGGTAAATAGAACTTAATTCTTACTAGTATAATTTTGTTTTTGTTTTTTTCTGAAACCCAGTTTCTGCTGCAAAATTGTAAATTAGAAAGTACATTATTCTAGTTCAGTCTAGGAGTGGGATTTTGATCATAAAGAATCTTATTTTAGTAATCTGCAAATGCAACAGCCTCCCAAAATATAGCAGCTTGTCTTTTCGGAATAAAAACCCAGTTTCACGGGACTTTGTGTGAGCGTTTTCACAATACTGTTATCAGGATATTCTTGAATCTATTTACTTTTAAGATGTAGAGTTTATAGATAAGGAAATGTGAAGTTTTATTCATACTGCATTTTGTTCATTCATACCGATGGCCACACCCATGAAATTACACTTTTTTTTTCTACCCATAGATGTGCGTTTTATATGGGTAGCCAACCCAGTGCTGGGCTCTGGTGTTAAAATAGCACAATTGCACCACCCTTTTTAAACCCTTCCCAAAGCGGTCCGAGCACAGTAACCAAGATATATAAAAATAAGTGCAAAAAAAGTGCATGAGCAGACCCCGTCATCTCCTTACAGTTAGCTTCCAGTAGTTGGTTGTAACTCACATCAGTAAGTTGCTTGCCAACTGCCATAAAACAGAAGAAGAAGAAGAAGAAGAAGAAGAAGAACTGTTAACAACAATCGATATTTTCTCAGCACTACATTTTATAAAAGGGCTTCAAAAGAGACTGGTGCGACCAAAGGCTGCCTTCTTTACCTGACTCTCTTCAAGAAAGGAAATATCACAATTATAACCAAACATATCTTCCTGAATGTTAAGGGCACCACCATTTTCATTTGCTTGATTCCCTCCTTTAATCCTATTAGTAGTACCGTAGATCGTCACTAGGAGGTGAGGAACTGTGCTAGTGTGATGTGTAAATGGTCGTAAGAAACGAAGCTCAGCACGGTTAACTGATCCAAGCTCGGTCCGAACTCGACACGGATCAGTTTCAGAGGGGTACTGTAAATGGGGCATATGTAGGTCTATTTACAAATCAGGGTCAGACAAACAAACAGATTAGCTTCAGTTGTGACTGCTTCACGCTTATATTAGCAATTTCTATCCAGGTCATTGATGGGGAGGTCATCACCAACATGAGGACTGCAGCTGTCTCAGCCATATCTGCTAAGGTATCTCTATTCCTGATCTAATTAAATAGGTTAAGCTGCTCTGTTTTAGAGGATCTTTAAGTCAGTTTTGTGTCTCTTTGTGTGCTGCACAGCTGTTGATGCCTCCCGGAGCAGAGGTCCTGACAATCCTGGGGACGGGAAAACAGGCTCTGAGTCATTATAAAGTCTTTACTGAAATCTTCTCTTTTAAAGAGGTACAAATATTACCTGTTGATCAATGAATAATTCAGCAAAATTAGATTGGTAAATTGCATAAGACATATGCATTAAGAAAATACTTTGCTGGTGTTCAGAAAAATGTGATATACTCTTAGTAGTTTGTCAGAACTCTTTGTAGAAAGAGATAACAAATAAAATCATGTTTAATTAAACACATCTAAACTTACAATAGTTAAAATAAATGTCACTTTTCCATTGTTATGTATTTCTCATTACTTAAGTACAATTTTATATCAGTTACACAAGAAATCTCACATTTTACCAATAAGTATTTCACATTACTGCTGAAATCTCTGGGCAAATAATATAGCCAAAGACCAACTGCCAACAGTTCATTATCTGGGCTGCAGTGACAAATCTCACAGTAACATCTTCTGGATGTCAGTGCCAACCCACCTCCTTTGAATTTCCCAGTCTTCTTTAAATCTCTGTCTGCTCATATGGTCAGAAAGCCTGGCTGAGAGACACTGGAGTGCAAGATATGATCCTGCAGCCATGTTTCAGTAAAACGCACAATGCTGCATTACTCCTGATTATTCTAGCTGGGCCCATGCTAGGACTTGGAGTTCTTTTAACTTGTTTGCTAAAGATCTTATGATGATTGATGGAAAAGATTTGTTTAAAGTTCTTCTTTCTCTGTCTTCTCCTGCTCTGCACCCCCAGTGCATCCTTTTCAACTCAGTTGGTACTTGCAGTATTGGCTGAGGTATTATTGCAGCTTTATTGATGTTAAAGAGCTGCTCCAAGGTGTAAAAAATCAACTTGCCATGGTTACGGATCATAAGTATCCAAAAAGGACAAAAATATTAGTGAAAATCCCTTCAGTTTCACAACATACAACAACAGAGGTGAAAAACATCAGGAAAAAGAAACTCTGTTCCAAAAATGGACAAATTCAAGCTCTCTTAAAAAAGAATATGAGAGGAAAGCTAGCAGAGCTATTCCAACATTCAACCACCTTAAGCAGCGCATTGCTAGAGTACGTTTGTACTGGTAAGAAAAAAGACTTTTGTTCTGCTTAAACTAGGTGAATCCAAATGATCACCTAACATACATCTTATAACTGTTACTCAGTTTTATTTCTGTAATCTTTAAGAAATTAAATGATCAATTAATTTCTAAAAGCTATTTAGTTGTGTTGTTCTCAAAAAGGGACAGAACATGTTGAAGATAGAGATCTTCAGCATGTTCTGTCCCTTTTTGTCTTGCATGTTTTTTTTTTTAAATGCTTACCTGTCTTTTCTTAGGTTCGAGTTTGGAGCCGGACAAAAAAGGGCGTTGAGAGGTTTGTCTGCTCAGTCGGAGGTCCAGTAAAAGGATGCAGCTCAGCAGAGGAGGCTGTTAGGGGAGCAGATGTTATAGTGACAGTAACTGGATCAACTGAACCGGTGCTGTTTGGTCAGTGGGTCAAAGCAGGAGCTCATGTGGCAGGTGAGGTGATATGTGATAGCAATAGTAAAGGTCAAATGTCCATATTCACCCAAAAAAAAATTAACACTTTTATATGCTGTATGTAGCCTGTAGATGGCATTGCCCAGATGTCACACATCTGAGTGCGAACTGACTGCTGCCATCTTAGGATGGGTAAACATTTGCTTAGCAACAACAGAGGTAGAGATTTAGACATTACTCTCAGTGAATGTTTCATTCATGAGTACCAAAAAGTTTGAAGGAAAACTTCTCCCAAAAGATAAGAGCAAATATAATGAAAAATTAGCTCTAATCTTTTGGTGAAACATCACCAGGGTGGGGAGCAGCTACATACAGCTGACTGAGGCTAGCTATATAGGCCAATTGCGAAGGATCAAAGGAGCATAGCAGAAGAGGCTACAGGTGACCAGGAAGAGGACAACGATACGTTGGAGAACCTGGTCTTAAAGATCAGTCTGAGCTCAGAGGATAAGGTTGATTCCAGACAATAGGACACAGTGGGCGACGCCCAGAGAGTCCCAGACGCTGAAGTCCCGGAAGTTGGAGGACTGGCAGGACATAAGAACCGAGCAGATGAAGGAAGGCAGGATAATCCAGAGGGCCAAACCAAAGCCATTGCCGAGGAGTGCTTTGGAATCATAGCACATAGCACTGCACGAGTCAGAGGACAGGTCAGGCACAAATGTCAGAAAGGGGTCAGGCAGGCAGGCTCAGAGGTTCAGAGGCAGAACGAATAAGGATCAAGCAATCAGACACACTCAGGTTGGCTAGAGAACTCTCATCAAAGGCTTGAATAATTTGGCACTGATAACAGGTTGAAGGCTGGTTAAATAGAGGCCAAAGCAGGTTTATTAGATGAATGGTCATGAGAACTGAGCGAAGCTAGGCAGGTGAATGAAATCAGTAATCAAGGCAGTCATCAGCACCAAGATCATGACATATTTTTGTTTTTGAAATTCAAATATAGTCAGTAGTTTTTGTGTTCTTCTATTATTTAAAAAAAAGTATAGAAAATATCTGAAATAGATGTTGGTACTGATACCAAAATTGTACTGTTACAGCCCTTGATGCCCCACACCTCCAGTCTCTTTGTGCATCGAAAAGTTCTTGTAACCCAGAGAGAAATGTTGCAAACGGTCTGTTTTGCAGCTACTTGGTTCTGAAGTTAGCCACAAAGTCCACTTAGGCTTTGATCAGTCTCCAATTTGAGAGGGGATAAAGAGCAGGCTGCAGAGAAAAATGCAAATCATACCCCAATGATCATATCAAAGATATAGTGGAGAAATTTGCTTTTATGGGTGGATCATCAAAATAAGTGGTCCTCCTAATTGTCAATCATTCTACTGATATGTTTACATGAGGCCATTCTACGTGCTTGTCCCCATAGGCCAGACGTCACGGATTAGCGGACCCACCTGCTGGCTAATGCGAACCCAACCTGATTTAAAACATTTATAAATTACCGCATGTTGTCTGATGTCAGTGTCTAAACGTCACTTGCGCTGCTTCTCCTGTTACCCTGAAATCCCACATCCTCCGTCTCCACCCCGCAGCTCTCCAGACCTCCTGTGCAAAGCAAAGCCTACAGCCTCCGCTGTTCCTCCCGTATTGTTGCACTCCGACTTATCCTCTAAGCTTTAGGAGAACATGCAGGATATTATCATTAAATTCGCAGGAGAAAAACATGTGGAAATGAACGCAGAATTTAATAGGACATATTCAAAAAATCCTTATCAGCATCAAGCATATGTGTGGTTTCTGATGGAGATGAGAAATCTGCTTCCTGGTATTTTGAAGTACCAATAGTACCAATAGTACATCCAATCTTTTAAATAAACGCTGTTAGTTTTTAAAATATATTAGAATTATGCCCTAATTTTTTGTTACCGAACTGTTGTTACTATATTTTCATTTGACAAACCGGATCTTCTCGCCGTTCTTTTTGATCTTGACCAGGCCGGACCGGAGCGGATTCAGTTCAGGTGTTTTGAAAAATATGTGAATCAGGAAATTGTCTAATAACAAAGTGAAAGATTGTTGTTCTCTAATTCAAAAAACAATTTAGATTTAAAATGGAATTAAAAAAAAATATTTTTTATTTAAAAATTCAATAACATGAATGCATAAACACCTCTTTTTATTTCAGTGTTAAATTTTGTTTAAAGTAACAGATTATAATAAAAAATGTCTCTGGACCTTTACTGGTTGAGGATTATCTTTATTCGGACCCCGCTGATTTTTAATTGGTTACCCCTGCCATAGGCTGTCCCCACCCAAGAGCGGTGACTATTAACAAGGATGGCGCAGGCATTGGGGAGCAAAAAGTAGTGTCGTCATCTGTAGTCCTTGCTCTATATAGAGATTGAGGAATTTAGGGTTTAGGGTGGACGTTCAGACACAGTAAGCTTGTATGAGCTATGAGAACAACTTTTAAACAGAGCATGGACAGGCAGAAATGGGCTTTTGAATGCTCTCATACGCTTTTAATAGGCATTCCTATTAAAAGTGGGGAAAGAGTTGTGCATGGGCATTTTTTTTTTTTTTTAGTGAAGTGGGCAGGTTTTTTTTTTATTAGCAAAAATCCTCCACTAGACCTTTAATATCATCATGGACACTGGTCCCTAAATGTCCAAAATTAATATCATGGTTAATGACCCAAGAGGGGTGTATCTCCCAAAGAAAGTTTAAAACACTGCAGTCTGTCTAGAGCAATAGTGTATATATTCCACAGTTGTCAATGTCATAGTCAGATTTAGAACACACAAAGTAAAACATGGTTTAGTCAGATACACTAATGAAATCTGCTGACTTTATTCTCAATTATATTAAACCCAATAGTCTATTTAAATGTTAGCTAACAATACAAAACAAAGGCTAAGGTTTGACTCTTGTGTATAACCCTGTGTAACAGCTGTGGGAGCCTGCAGACCAGACTGGCGAGAGCTAGACGACGTGTTAATGAAGGCTGCTGTGGTGTATGTGGACAGCAGAGAGGGGGCATTGTCAGAGTCTGGTGATGTCCTTCTTTCTGGGGTAAGTCATTCTTAAAACGATATTTAGCCTGGCATTTTAAATACATTGATTTATTAACAGAAAAATGTAAGATCGTTAAATTCTGGTTTTCAGGCAGAAGTTTTTGCAGAACTTGGAGATGTTATAAATGGAACAAAATCTGCTCAAAGGGAGAAGACAACTGTTTTCAAGTCCCTGGGTATGTAGGCTGATATAGTTAGACTGAGTAAATAACGAGGTTTAACTATGTTTCAGCTTTTAATCATCCCTGTGACACTTTTTATGTTTGTATTATATTAATAGGAATGGGAGTTGAAGATGCAGTGTCTGCTAAGCTGGTGTTTGACCAATGGAAGCTTAAAGCCACAAAGTGATGAGTTTGTTTTTGTCACCAAATTTTCAATCTGAACTTTATAGTGATGAAAGAAGACGCAAACAGGAGTGTGCAAGCTTTATTAGTTTCGCTCAAAATGCAACCTGTGGGCCACTTAGGGTCCCTGATCTCAGTTCTCCAGCAGTTAAAATTTTGCCCACCAGGACAGAGAGTCAAGGAGAATAGTTTTTGAAATATATATATAAAATGATATCTACAGTATATTAAGAAAACCTGAACTTTAGCACACTTTTAATGGTTTCTTCAAATAGCCAGTCTTCTAAATTATTATTTAATCAGAATGTTAAAAACAAAGTGGAATACATTCTGATGCACTTTGTAGCACTGTTTCTTTGCAGAAAGAATGTCATGTGTTTGATTCCTAGCCTAGGGTCTCTGTGCTCAAAGATTGCATGCCCTTCCAGTGCATGCAGGGGTTCTCTCTGGTACCTGGTTTCCTTTAATGTCCAAAACCATGACTGTTAGGTTAATTGTCATCTCTAAATTGGACATAGGTGTGAGTGCATTGTTGTATTTCTATGTCTTGCTCTGTAATACTTTTGCGGCCTGACCAGGGTGTATTCTGCCTTTTGCTCGTAGACTGCTTTGGCTGACCATGACCCCACGGATAAGCCAAAGAAGATGGATAGGAGTCTAAAATGAATATGCATATTCAATACTGAAATTAAGTTGTTACTAATGTTGAAATAAATTACAAATCAGCTGGCGTCTTTAAGTCCTAAAACCCACTGATGTATCTGCTTCACTTGTGAGTTTTTATTTTTTTAGACGTACAAATGGTCAATGGCCTGTATAGAGCACTTTACACTACATTCAGTCATTCACCCATTCATGCACATACTCTCACACTGATGGTGACAAGATACATTGTAGCCATAGCTGCCTGGCCTTGTGCAAGTAACTGCCTTCAGCTATCTACACTTACAGCCCTGGGATAAAAAATAACCTATGAGTTATTGCAACATTTATTTTCACTTTGTTATTAATAAAGTACTAGTATATTGAGTTTCAAAAGCTTTTAATCATTTGTCTAAAGGATGAATTTGTCTCTTGCAATCATATTATATTGATGTTATAATCTCCACCATGTATTTAAAAAAAAAACAACAAGGATGTTTCTGCGTATTTATCACAAGTAAGAATTATTCAGCATCCGAAATATGATCACACTTCAATGTAAAGTGTGTTGTGCCATATGCCATGATCATACTTTTTGGACATTGGGAACCAGTGTCCATATTTCATCTTGACAGGATGACCAGAGGAGGAAAATGCAGCTTTGGTGAATAACAGCTGGGGGACTTCTGCAGCCCCCCCCTTTTTTCAGCCACAGGCAAGTCACATGGAAGTCACAGAGGTGTGAAAACCTACCCCCCTCTGTGAGGACAGAACAAAACCA